>NC_133654.1:45375348-45645427 GCF_009905375.1 Apium graveolens
TATAGTCTTTTCCTTTCAATATCATTGACAGTTATTGACTCACTAGCAATGGTTGTCATCCTTTCAGTTGTATCTATTTTTCTCTCATTTTCTTTCTTTTGTTGCATCAAGGGCTCCCCTTGGCTCACACCGTCACTTTCACCTACTAAGGTGGGACTTCACCCACTCACTTTTGCCACACTAGAAGAAATTGTGTGTATTATTGAACTCTCTTTTTCCTCTCCTTTTTCCTGGGAGCAACCCATCCTCTCACTCAATTCACTCCATTCCCTCAATCCTAGAACTGATTGGACAACCACTAAGTCATCTGTACTTGTAAGAGATTTTGAAATGTCAAGTTGTGCAGTGACATTCAACGGATGTGAAATAGCCGTTAAAAGTGTAGTTGTGACTATCAACGGATGACTTTTGTGAGGCATATCCGTTGAAAGAAAATCACTTATCAATGAATGATGAATATCCGTTGAGGAAGAAGAAATGAGAGAAATAGAAGTTGAAACTATTATTGAGTCTGTGGAGATTGATTTTAGATTTTTTTACAAAGACTCTTCAATAGTTTGAGAAAGAATTGGCAAATGATCCAAAAAATCATCAATTAGATGATGATCACTTGTTTGAGTTTTTGGATCCTCCATGAGTTTAAGAGATGGAAAATTATAAATTGATGTAGAAATCATACACACATCCAGAGAAGTGGTTGGAGAGCTTTGTGTTTGTGGTGTATAAGTTATTAGAGAATGAGACTGCGACTCCACATTTATTGGAGCCACATCAAACTGAGTTAAGAAGGTGCAGATACTAAGTCTTGAACTTGTGATTGCACAACGTGTGTACCCTATGACTCCCCCATAGGTTTAGATTTATTATTTTTAATATAAGTTTGGGATAGGTCTTAAGTGTCCCTTCCTATCTTGTTCTGTGCTCCTGGTTGTGAACTTGTTTCAATAGTTACATCCTTTTGGGAGGATGCAACTAGAAATGTGTTAATTTCCTTTTGAACAACTCCAGTCTTTTGGGAGACTGTAGTGTGGCTGGCTTGGGTAACACTTGCCTCACCCTCCTTATTCTTGGGGCTTCTTTGATTTTCACCCCTTCCCTCACCTTGCTCACTATCCTGTTGACTCTCCTCAAGTTTTGTGGTAGTTTTTACAACTGGTGTCTTTTGAGAGACACTAGAGGTTGGTTTCTTTTCTTTGGGTATTGAAATTTTTATTTTAGTGACTTTGATAGGAATCTGTTTGGTCACTGTCACAGATTCCATAGCCACAATTGAAGGCGAAGAAATTGGAGGCTAGAAAGAGATAGGGATAGAAATATTTACCTCACTTACCTGAGGTGCCTCAATGATTAGAAGATAGTTGAGGGGCACCTCACTGTTTAAGTTGTTCCTGATCAAATCTGCAAGAACTCTCTTTTATTGAATCCAACAATCTAACTTGTTATTTGGGTTCTCAATAATCAAGTCCTTAGAAATATGGTTAGCTAGTATCATAAGAAACCTAGTATAGTACACATTTCTAGGTCTTTTCTGGATATATCCTAATTTGTACCATATTTCTAGCATGACATAGTTGCTAAAATTGAAATACTTATCAGATAAAAGCATGTAGAGCATATTAACCAAAGCAGAAGTAATGGCATCAAAGTTACTCATTTTACCAAAAAATACCTTAATAAGGCATCACACAAGTAGCTCCATTCTTTTCTAAGGCATTTCCTTTTAATACTACCTAAACTAGCAGTATCTAAAGTATAACCCATGAAATTTAGCATATCAACCACATCAGTGTCTGTGTGTAGAGCAGTTGTGTTATTTACAGGTAATTTAAAGCATGACTGAACTACATCAGAATTAACACGATAATTATTACCTTTGAGAGTAAAGATAATTGTCATATCTTTGGAATCAAAGACTGTAGTTGTCCATTTTTCTTCCACCACTTCACAGTAAATGACTGGTTCTTCGAGCATGGAATACTTGAGTTTACAGTTGCTAATGAACTTTATCAACTTGTGATAGTCTTCATGAGCAACGCTCTTATCCACCAGTGCTATGCAGTTGTTCTTCTCATAAATATACCCGGTCTGAGACATGATTTTCATAACTGGTGCCATTTTTTCTAGTTTTTTGAAGTTACGGAGAGAAAGGGGTTTTGGAAACGAAGAGAGTAAATTTGCCTTGTAAATTTAGAAAAAGATAAAAGTAAGATCTGTAATAGAAATAGGCTTTTACACTTTCCAAAAAAAGACAAGCAAATGATTAAAAATAAAGTTAAATACCCCATGATAATTTCCAAAAATAACCGTTTAAAAATAAAGTAAACTATAGAAATTCTAAAATTATCTATCAGCGTATACATACAGGCTGTAAGTATATTTTGACAGATAAAATTTTAGAATTAACAGTTATGATTGCTCAACGGATATTCAATACACCATTATCCATTGAAAGATAATGTGTCCAGGAATATATTTGACTTTCAACGGATAAAGATTATCCGTTGAAGGAATAATTTTGACTTAGCCAAAATTTAACTATTTCAAGAAAATCAAATTAATTTCTGGTTACCTTATAAATTGCATAGACATCAATAATAGAAATTTAAGAGTAGTTTAGCATACCTAACTCACTTACCAACCTAGTAGAAGTTGATTCATCAAGTGGCTTGGTAAAGATATCTACAAGTTGCTGCTTACTTGGAACAAAATAAAGTTTCACAGTACCATTCATCACATGCTCTCTTATAAAATGATACTTGATGTCAATGTGCTTGGTACTAGAATGCTGCACATGATTTTCAGTGATGGCAGTGGCACTAATATTATCACATAAAATTGGAATCTTGTCCACATATAGACCATAATATAATAATTGATTTCTCATCCATAAAATCTGTGCACAACATCTGCCAGCAACAATGTATCCAGCCTTAGCTGTAGAAGTAGAAATTGAATGATGTTTCTAATTAAACCATGACACCAGCTTATTTCCTAAAAATTGACATGTTCATGTTGTTCTTTTTCTGTCAATCATGCAACCTACATAATCTGCATCTGAATAATCAATTAGATCAAAACCAAAATCTCTAGGGTACCAAATGCCAAGTTTTGGTGTACCCTTGAGATATCTGAAATTTTTCTTAATAACTACTAAATGAGATTCCCTAGGATTATCTTGGAATCTAGTACAAAGACATGTAGCAAACATTATATCTGGCCTACTAGCTATTAAATATAAAAGTGAGCCAACCTTGTCTCTTTAACTTGAAACGTGCACACACTTTTCAGTTGTGTTCAATTCAAGTTTTGTGGCAGTGGCCATGAGAGTTTTTGCAGATGTGCAATTCAGTAGGTCAAACTTCTTTAAGAGATCATGAATATATTTAGTTTGACTAATGAATATTCCTTCACTAACTTGCTTAACTTGTAAACCAAGAAAGTAAATTAGTTCACCCATCATGCTTATTTCATATGTATTTTGTATCAATTTGGCAAACTTTTTGCAAAGTTTAACATCTGTAGAGCCAAATGTTATATCATCTACATAAATTTGAACAAGTATACAAGAGCCATTAACATTTCTAAGGAAAAGAGTTTTGTCAACAGTACCTCTAGTGAAGTGATTATCTAAAAAGAACTTTGACAATGTTTTATATCAGGCTTTAGGTGTGCTTCAATTCATAAAGTACTTTCAAAAGATAGTAAACATAGTCTGAAAAGTTGGGGACTTCAAAACCTGGAGGTTGACTGACATAGACATCCTCCTATAATTTTCCATTTAGAAAGGAACTTTTTACATCCATTTGATAGAATTTAAAATTGGCATGGGCTGCATAGGCTAGAAAGATTCTGATAGCTTCAAGTCTTGCAATTGGAGCAAATGTCTCATCAAAATTTATTCCTTCTTGCTGTGATTAACCTTTGGCAACCAATCTTGATTTGTTCCTTATGATTATTCCATTTTCGTACATCTTGTTTCTGAATACCCATTTAGTGTTAATAGAATACTTGTTTTTGGGTTTGGGTACCAGCTTCCATACTTTGTTTCTCTTAAATTGGTTTATCTCTTCTTGCATAGCTAAAACCCAATCTGGATCCATTAGAGCTTCTTCTACCTTTTTTGGACTAAGGATCATCCTGAGTTACTCTTCTTGTTTGCACTCTAGATGTTACATTACCAATGATCAGTTCAAATGGATGATCCTTAGTCCATTTTCTTTGAGGTGGTAGATTTGCTCTAGATAAAGTGGCCTCATTGGTGTCTTGATGTGTGACTGAGTGTTGACTAGATGACACTCCCTCTGAGTTTGTGGATCTTTGATTTGAAGACAGGGTTTTGTCAAATAATGATCTAGAATGATTATCAACTTATATTGTATTCTGCCTTTTAACGGATGCTGCACTTTGTCTTTCAACGGATTCAGCACTCTGTGCATCAATTGTTGTTCCTCCACTTGATGGCAACTTTGAATATTCTTTTGTCATTTCTTCTATATCACTTTCATCATCATTATCATCACAATATATCTCAACATTATCAAATTTGAGGCTTTCATGAAAACCTTCATCTGTAAGTCCTTCAATCTTTTTATCATCAAACACAACATGTACAGATTCTATAATAATGTTGGTTCTCAGATTGTAGTTTCTATATGCTTTTCCAACATCATATCCAACAAAGATACCTTCATCAGCTTTTGCATCAAACTTCCCATGTTGATCAACTTGATTCCTTATAATATAACACTTGCATCCAAAAATATGAAAAAAGTTCAGTGTTAGCTTCCTATTCTTGAACAGTTGATAGGGAGTCATGCATTTGGCTTGATTGATCAAAGAAATATTCTGAGTGTAACATGCAGTGTTGACAACCTCAACCCAAAAATAGGTTGGTAACTTTGATTCCTCTAGCATGTATAGTTGTGACGCCCTCCAAATCCGGGGTCTAAATTTGGGGGTCACTAACTAATAAACTATGAAATAATATGCACAACGGAATTCAAATACTATTTATGACCCCTGCATGCATAAGGATCGAGCACAGGTCATAATTCGAAACATACACTATAACAAACCATTAGCTATTACAACTATAAATCTGATTAGGATAACCTCTATATGAAGTTATGCTAATCCTCAAAAGTCTGATAAGTTTTACAAACCAGTTCATTGTTATTATTACACTACAAACTTATTTACAAACTACACCAACTCCCAGATCCTACCTGCTGCTCCTGGGGCACCTGAAACCTAAAGATCTGAGGATGCACCAGAGGCAACCTCTTCCTAGCAGTGTGCAACAAATGAGGCATCTCAAGCCCTCTCTGAAAGATCAACACAATAAAATAAGTATGAGCTATGAAATGCTTAGCAAGCAGTATAAATATGTGCTCGAAAAGATAACAACAGTATTATGCTGATAAAGAAAAAACAACAGATAATCAATAAAAACTGAATAGTAACTGAAGCTAGCAGTAAGCTTATACAACAAACAGTAATAAGTTTTAGATTGGGAATCACAATATTCTAGCGGATGCGCTATTACATGTTGAGCAGCCACTGTGATAGAGCTGGATCATGATTCGTAGAACTCATGTCCCAAACACGAGTACTTTAAATAAAAAGGCACACTGTGGCCAAGGACAAAATTGTATTAACATATTTCAGTTAACACAAAGCCCTAATGCCGGACCGTCCGCCCGGGTCACTTACGCATCACTCAATCAAAAATATTTTTCTTTTATAAAGGAATCGAATCAATCGATATCCTATAATAATCAACTCCCCATTATTTATTCGCAACAACTGATGGCAAAATAACTGATAAGATTAGTTATTCGCTAAATATTAATACCACGTTCCACTGTATAGAGTAAAATGAGATAACATAGTTATTTACCATGTATCAGGAATAAGATCAATATTCTAGTAGAACAATTACTAGAACTATCTGACTCGAACAACCTAAGAGTATTCGAAATTATTGTATCAACAGGATTTACCTAATAGTAATATCAATCTAAAATATATAACATTTGTCTATTCTAAAATTGGAATAGGACAGGGGTACTTGACTGATATGAAAAGACTGAACTTAACCTTTTTTAACCCTGTCTACCCTCATGGACTTGATTCTATAAATCAAATACACTTGTTTAATAAACCAGGCAAAACTCGAATGACGTCTATACATCTCAACGTCTACCCGATGGTTTATCTAATCACGGCATCGAAAACTGTAAACAGATAACATATATATCACATAATACGTAATCATGATATTCACATAACATATAAGTCAGATCTTCAAAAGATAGGTCTCGGTATTTTTAAATTTGAAATCGGGTCAAATAAAAATTTTCAGATAAGTATTCGACTCAAAATGACGCGTAAAACAAACGACCTTTCGCTACAAAAGGATTTAGGTCTCGAAAGTATTTTTAATGGAAGCGGAATATTTTTCTGAGTCTAGACGCTGTTCGTTTCGTATTAAACGGATGAACGGTCTATTTATTATGATTAAAATAAGAATAAATAAATTAATAATAATACTAATTGATTTTTAAATACTCAATTATATTTTGAAAAGCTCAAAATAATTTTTAGGAATTATTTGGCTTAATTATGAATAAATATACTTTATTTTACTATTTATAAATAAAATGAATTGATTGAATAAATTAATCAATTAATTAAATCTATAAATAGTTAATTAAAATAATTATAAATAATTAAATCAAATTGGATTTTTAAAAATAATAAAATAAAATTTTGGAAATTAAAAACAATTCAATTAATTATTAAATAATTAACCAAATTAATTTTTGAAATTAAATTGATTTTTAGAATTTAAAACTGAGTTTTGATTTATTTTAAAAAAAATACAGGTTCTGGATTTCAGTCGTCTTCTTCCCTGGATTGAATGGCGGCACAGGCTGGTGGCTGGTGGCCGGTGGCCGGAACCTGAAGAACAGGTCGTTGGATTCTAGGATTTCCAGAAAACGGCTAGCGTCGTTCAACGGTCCGGCGAGCTCCGTTCCAGTCCCAAAACTTACCAATTGATCCGCTTTTTCACACCAAATCGAACCTTATAACTCCTACAACTCAGAACCAACACAATCAACAACAGAACATCAACCAAACCCAGAATCCGATCAAATTCCGATCCCGACCTTGAGTTTCCGGCCAACTACCAAAATCATCTAATACTGAACCAAAATCAATGATTTTGGTACCAATTTAATTCTTATAACATGTATAATCTACTCAGGTCATCGAGAACAATCAAAAACACTGAATTAAATCGAAAGATCGATTTAAAAATCTAAAAAAAAATAAATCAAAAACACGTTTTCACTAATTACTGAACCAAATCATGCAAATAACATATGGAAATGATCATTGTGATCTCAGGAACAATAACAATCCTTAAAAACATCAAAAAATCCTTCAAACTCAAAAACAAATTTAAAGAAATAATTTGAAAAATTGAAATTAGTAAATAATCCACCTTATTCGATGATTTTGGTATGAAATCGACCGTCTCGATACGAGCTTCACAATGGTACTAAGAACGCAATCAACGGACTCCTGGTTTGATCAGAACGTTTGATTATTTGATTTCGGTATTTCAAAAACTAAAAATTTAAAAATAAAAAGAAAGAAACTGATATGTATCTGTTTGCAGGATACCGACTAACTGAAAACAGGATAATTATGAGGCCTATTTATATTTACACAAACAGTCCTGATAAATCTCAAAGCTGTACCTTTTTCTCGTTTAATTTAAATTACAAGTCCAGCAAATAATAGCTTACGGGGAAAACTGTAAAACGATAATTTATAGATAAATACAATATTTATGTCAAAATTCCCTGAAAATTATTTACATTACAAAAATACGAAAACATAGACTGTTAGGAGAGTCCTTGATTCTATAAAAATGCATGTACGGATTTTTGGGCTTTTACATCCCAGGTCGTACTAAAGCTACAGACTTATTTCTAAGCACTTTCTCCAGCCGGTGTAGAATCTGTACCGGTCGCTCTACGAAAGACAAGTCTGGATGGATCTTAATTGGTTCATACTCTGTCACATGATTAGAAACAGGAAAATAACACTTTAACATGAACACATGGAACACATTGTGGATATCTACATTTTCCTTTCTTTCCAAATCTGGATAAGCCATTCCAAGGTGAAATCTTTAATAGTATTGCTTTTCCAACTTCAAATTTTATATCTTTTCTAGCAGGATTAGCATATTTGCGTTGTCGATCTTGAGCTGCCACTAACCTTTTCCGAATGAGTTCCACTTTTTCTTTAGTCAGCTGGATCAACTCTGGATCTAAAATCTTTCTTTCACCAACTTCGTCCCAACATATTGGAGATCTACATTTTCTACCATATAAAGCTTCGTACGGCGGCATTCCGATGCTTGCATGATAGCTGTTGTTGTAAGAGAATTCAACCAAAGGTAGATGTTCATCCCAACTGCCTTCAAAATCTAAAGCACAAACTCTCAACATGTCTTTGATAGTCTGAATTGTCCTTTCTCTTTGACCATCTATTTACGGATGATATGCAGTGCTCATATTTAATTTTATTCCGAGACAATCTTGAAAACTTTTCCAAAATTTTAAATTAATTCGAGGATCTCTATCTGAAACTATAGACACTGAAACTCCATGTCCAACCACAATTTCCTTCAGATATAACTGAACCAATTTATCGAATGAAAATCTCTCGTTGATAAGAAGGAAATATGCTGACTTAGTCAATCTATCAATAATAACCCAAATTGTAACATCCCCAAATCCGGGGTCAGGATTGGGTGTCACCAAATAACTTTAAACAATGTAACCCTGTATATTAAAATAAATACATAGATAACCCCTCAATTCCGGATCATTTACAGGTTATGGTATGAAATAAGAATCTGACCTTCTAAAATTTAAATCAACTATATACAATTTTATTACCTCTTTACTAACTTACGCGTTTTATTTACTCTGACATCTCGAACTTCTCGCAGCTGGGATTTCCCCAACTTTGCTGTCTATTAAGAGCTATTCACTTTAATCCTCATTCGAAGCTGAAAGAAATAAGAATTCACAAAGCAAGAGTGAGCCAAAAATACCCAGCAAGTATCATTATAGGTTTCCATGTATCATTTCAAAGAATCTTCGGGAAACAATTTTTAAATGACTTTAAAAACATCTTTATTTATTTGAAATAGTTGAGGGAACAAAACATCGGCCCTCATTGACCTTTAATCATAAATCACATTTCTCTGAGAAGAACATTACACAGTTGTCAGATTCATTTCTTGAATCAAGTATTTGTCCGGTTTTAAAATCATAAAATTTCCAAGAAGAAATGTCGTTAATGGCGACAATAAATTAGACTGGACACTAGAACCAACATATGCATTATACCCTGTTGATCAGTCAGGATACAGTGCGGATCTATACCCACCTGTATAGACCCACCATCATATCAAGGTACCCAGGCCCATTTCTGGCCTTCATATATAAAGGGTCCATCCATCTCTGGCCCTTAGGGTCTAGCTCATTCCTGGCCCTCATCATAACCATCCAGTCCGTAGAGTATTTTGATATCAAATCATTTTGATTTTAAAACATCTCGATTCAGGGTTTACAAATAACCCGGAACAATGGGTATTTGCTCAAATGATCACCAATAATAATCAGGAACAAGATCAAAAAGGTATTTATATAATTAAGAGTAATTATAGCGAAATATTTAAATATTTAACTATTCTGAATTTAGAATAGGGAAGAAATACTTGCAGTATATCACAAGAAAATTCAAGGAATACTTGTCTCAATTGATAACCCTCTGATCCTTAACTATCTGCCATATCACTCAATTCTGGTATGTTTGTATTTCCATCGACAAGCTATCTGGCCTTTTTTGTTAATCATCATCCTATGTTGATCTTATCTCTATATCTATTCGTCTCATTACCACATATATTCAGGCTTACTTTCACTGTCTTGCTTTGAATTCCTCGAACTATATGTATCTATCATAAAAGATACTATTTCAATTAACCGATAATATATAATTGTCTAGTCTATACGTTTATCCTTATCATCTACCCATTTGATAAAAATAGATAAGGATCATCTTTAATCATATAAAGTTTAATAGACATGTGGATTCACAATTCACATAACATGTAAACACATAAGGTACGTATCACATAATTCATTTACATATGATTCAGTTCGTCAAAACATTCGACTCGATACATTCATAATTGAAATCGGGTCAAAATAGTATTTATCGATCAATAACTGACTCAGAATGACTCACAAAACAAGCAACCCTTCGATATAAAAGAATTTAGGTCTCGAAACTATTTTTAATGGAAGCAGAATATTTTTCTGAGTCTAGAGGCGTTCGTTTCGTGTTAAACGGACGAACGGTCTATTTATTACAAATTTTTGAACAATTTTCAGAATTAAAACGGGCCTTCAAATCATTTTATAAATAAATAACAGGGTTTTAATACTATCTGACTTTAAAATCATTTAATAATAATTATCGAGTCTTGAGAATAATTTACAATAATATTGTAAAGCTCAATACAATTTTTCGGAATTTTTGAATCAAAAATAAATAATTAAATCTAATTAAATAATTAATTAATTAATTAATCAATTAATTAATAACTAATTAAATTAATTAATTAATAAAAATTTTTAAATTAATTGACTAATTAAATAATTAATTATCTAAAATTAATTAATTAAATTATTAAGATTTATTTTTGAATTAAAAAAATAATTTTCTAAATAATTAAATAATTAAAAAAAATCTGAATTTAAAATAATTAAATAAACATTTCTCTGATTTTTAAAATGAATAAAAATATCATTTTTAAAGTAATTTTCCATCTCCGGTCGTCTTATACGGCGAAACGACGGCGGCGCCGGCCACCGTCGACCGCTCAGAACTCGACCAAAAGCTCCATATTTGTTCTACACGATGAGACGATCCCGATTCTGCAACCCAAATCGCCAAAGACGTTGTGAGTTGGCAGGAAAATCGCGAAGAAACTCGCTGACGGCGAGAAATTCGATCGATCGTGCAGCCCAACTCCGACATCTGGTGGTGATTTCGATTACGCCAATCAATTCCTGGTGATGATAGGAACACGTTCATCTATACCAGACATCCCAAAAATTCACGAATCAAAAAGCCCTAATTTTGAGCTCAAGAATATTCAAGAACCCTAATTTCGAATCTGTCCAGAATCAAACCTCAATTTCTATATGTTATTAAACTCTATTTTTGAAGTATAATATATGAAATTGACCAGAAAAATATGCTCTACCACGTGGAATCATCAAAACAATCAGATAATTACGTTTGCAAAAATTCATATTTTAAATCATATAATTTTGAATTTTTAAATTTTAATAATTTGTTACCTGCTAAATTTGCAGTTTTAGGACCTTGAAAATCAAATCCTACGCCTCAAGAGCTTCGTTTCGGTATATGGCACGCGTGATTCCGAGTCGGTAACCCTTTCATTTTTGGGTTTGATTCTAAAAAAATGTGACGGTTTTATGGGTTTTTCTTTGTATTTTCTGGGTTTTACTGTGCGATTATGATTATACAAATAAAATGAAATAAGAAAAAGGCTATTTATATTTATGGAATACTAATACCCGTTGGATCGTATTGGATCAAAAAATGGGTACTTAGCCTCTAAGTAACTGCAAAAACAATCCAATTTGATACTTGTTTTGGATAATTATCAAAATCGGGCTTCCTATAAAATACTTTATACGAAAATAATGTAATAATATCCCATCTTTCGAGAATACGGGGTTTATTGATCTATAAAAATGATTATCGTATCAAAAAATTTACGCTGGGACGCGTACGGGTCAAACCGTACTCCATATCGAAAAAGTCAAAACACGGAAAATATCCGGAATAACCAGATTAGGTTAAGAATGAGTTTTCTGAAGAGTTTCGGGTTATAAAAATGCAAAAACGGTTGAAGTTGGATGATTCCCGGCTTTATAGATTAGTTTTATAATTATTCAGAAAATAATTATTAAATCTATAAATCCCTATAAAATTATGCAACAATCCAAAAATTACCAGAAAATACCATGATTATCTATATTTTATTATGGACATATTAAAAATCAAAATACTTACAGTTTATCACATATAAATATCCAAATATCAATATCAGTCATCAGATAATTCACCAAAATTCACATAATAATCATATTATATTTATTTATTGATAAAAATATTTACACGCTATATCCCGGATGTTACATCCTTCCCCCCCTTAAAAGGATTCTCTCCTCAGAATCATCCTAAGGAACAGATAATGACTCCTTCCAAGTATTTCACTTCAATTTCTCAGGTTGACCTCTCAACCTTACAATTCTTTCATAAACTTTAATTAACAACATCAATTATTACTCAACGATCTTTTGTTGATACCACATTCTATCAATGGATCATACAACCTACCCAAGTCTCTATTTTATACATAATGGAGCTAAATCACTTTTCCTGGTTATACACATATAAACATTCTATGAATTTGCTATACCTGTAGCGATAAAGCCAACTCACTCACAATCTTTCTACCTATCTTACTGTCTCAAAGGACCAACATAGTATATATTGATCTTCTTTTCCTTCTAATTCCAATAATTTTTGTTTGTGAATGCTTTCTCTTTTACTGACTCTTACACTTCATTTTCTACGTATTTCTTTGTTCAACTAGCCTAGCTTGTAGTCGCTTCCGATCGCATTCGAAGCTCGTTAATTATTCCCTTACTCTTTTTGTTAGATATATTTGTGATGTCATGTCTAATGATGATTTGCGTTTAGTTTTCAGATCTTAACTAACAGGACAAATCATGACTTAACTGGAAATCAGTACTTATACTGAAGTCAGGACTTAAGATATCAGAACTTAAGTTGTCAGAACTTAAGTTATCAGAAGATATTTATCAGGAGATAATATCAGGACTTAAGGAGACTTTCAGATAAGGAAGGCGGCTGATTGAAAGGAAAGAAGATCGAGACTAAAACAAGAAGAGATATGCATGAAGAAGAATTTTATGAAGAATAGAATACTTGGAAGAAAAGATAACTAGTTGATATATTTTAGGATGCAGACTTATGTTCGATATCAATTAGAAGATTATCTTGTAACTGTGTGTCAATATAAACACATCATAGGGTTTACACTATATGTGTTATCTTAATCGAGAATATTATTCATTGTAACCCTAGCAGCTCTCGTGATATTTGTTCATCACTGAGAGAGAATGTTTCCATTGTAATACTGTTTTATTAATAAGATTATTCTGTGTCTCATACTTGTGTTCTTAATTCGATTTGATTGTGCTAGACACTGTATTCAACCCCCTTCTACAGTGTGTGTGACCTAACAAGTGATATCAGAGCAATCTGTTAACATACATACAGTAAAGATCCAAAAACAATCATCTCTGAAGAAACACAAACTCCAACCAAGCCCACCAAAACTGAAGAAACTCCAAAGTCTCAAATCCATAATCGATATAAGACTATTAGGGTTCCCATACTGAAACCTTCTGAGTATCCCATATGGAAGGTGAGGATGTCTATGTTTCTGGAAGCTACAGATCCAGAATATCTTGACAGAATTAATGAAGGACCACATAAGCCAACCAAGCTCTCTGTTGTAGTTGCAGATCAGCCAGCAGAGTCTGTACCAAAGGAGAAAAGTGAATATACAGCTGAAGATATCTCATCTATTGCAAAGGATGCAAAGGTAAGATATTTGCTGCATAGTGCCATTGATAATGTCATGTCAAACAGGGTAATTAACTACAAGACTGGAAAGGAGATATGGGATGCCTTGGAGACTAGACGCCAAGAAACTGATTCAATTAAGAAGAACATGAGGACTATAATCACTCAAGAGTATGAGCACTTTGACTCAAAACCTGATGAGTCGTTAACTGGTTTATATGACAGATTTGTCAAACTCTTGAATGATCTGTCACTGGTGGATAAGGAATATGATCTTGAAGATAATAATCTTAAATTCTGTTGTGCATATATTGTGTACTTGATGATTTCATAAACGAAACATCTAAGTAGATTTTACTTAGTGAAATTATGTAGCACTCGACGGATAAGAATTATAGTCCCGACGGATAACTCATTATAGTCCCGACGGATGATTAACTTATTATCCATCGAGTGAGTAGCTTATGTAATAATAAGTTTGTAGCACAATTATGTATGTACCTTTGTATAGAATCTGTAGTAGCATATAAGTCATGCTGACTTTAACTAGATATGCAGAATAGGTTGATTAATTGTACATAAACGATGTCTTGTAATTCTGCATAAGTGAAATAGAGTCAAGTGCCAAAATAGCTACCGACGGATGATTAACAAAGCCATCGACGGATGATCAAATGACTATCAACGAATGTTTAAAATAGCAGTCAACGGATGATCAATTAAATCATCAATGGATGTTCTAAAAGTCGACGGATGATCATATGAAGAATTCAAACAGCAGTTGAACAGTGAAAGCTGACACACAGCCGTCGAGATGTATACAAACACACTGTGGAAGCCCATTAACTAGGTAATAGAGGACGAAAAACAGCAAAGCTTAAGACTGTTAGATTTTATATTTGTTCAGTCTTTTTGACTTTGTAATCTTGGTATTATATAAACTAAGAGAGTAGCAAATAGAAATAATAACTGAGATAGCTGACGAAACACAAAAACAGAGAAATCTTTGTAAGCAGAATCTTTTGCATTTCCTGTATTCTCAGTAGTTCCATTTGTAAGCAGCTGTGAGCATTTCTGCACACAGAGTCCTCTCGATATATTATATATATCTCTGGTGGAATTGTTTAAATCCACCAGAAAGTTTTTAAAGACTCTTGTTTTTAATTACTTATGTTTTGATTCAATTAAGTTCACATTCCGCATTGTGCTAATCAAAACAAATATATTTATAATCGAGTTGAACATTTTTATTTCGAGAAAAAGGTTCAAGAATTCCATTCAACCCCCCTTCTGTAATTCTTGCTATATTGTTAAGGGACTAACAATTGGTATCAGAGCAAGCTCTTAATCTACAAAGAGTTTAAAGATCAAAACAATTCAGCAAGATGAACAAGAAAGATGTTGGAGTCAAGATTCCTTTTCTTGATAAAGATAATTACCATCATTGGAAGGTAAAGATGCATCTTCATATGCTTTCTCAAGATGAGGCCTATGTGGACTGCATAGAAAGAGGCCCTCATGTTCCAATGAGAGCTGCAATAGGAAACGAGCCATCTGTTCCAAAGCCAAGGCATGAATGTTCTGATCCTGACATTGAACAAGTCATGAAAGATAAAAAGGCCATGAACATTCTGTTCAATGGTGTTGATGCAGACATGTTTGATAACATCATCAACTACAAAACTGCCAAGGAAGTTTGGGACACAATACAGATAATTTGTGATGGCACTGAGCAAGTAAGAGAAAATAAAATGCAGCTCCTGATTCAGCAATATGAGCATTTTCACAATGAAGAAAGTGAGTCACTCACTGACATTTTTAGTAGATTCCAAAAACTACTAAATGCTCTTAAGTTGCATGGAAGAGTCTATCAAACTAAAGACTACAATCTGAAATTTCTCAGATCTCTTCCAAAGGAATGGAAACCAATGACAGTCTCATTGAGAAACTCACAAGATTATAAGGAGTTTACTTTGGAGAGACTGTATGGCATTCTGAAGACCTATGAGCTTGAGATAGAGCAGGATGAAAGAATGGAGAGAGGAAAGAAGAAAGGAGGATCCATTGCACTAGTTGCTGATCTGGAAAAGGAGAAGGAAGTAAAGATGGAAGCTGTAGAATTAACTTCAAAGGTCTGTGAGAATAAGGGTAAAGGGCTAGCTGCAGAAAGTGAAGATTCATTGAGCCAAGATGACATGGAGGACATTGATGAGCACCTAGCATTTCTTTCAAGAAGATTTGCCAAGCTCAAGTTCAAGAAGAACTTTGGAGCAGCCAAGCCAAATAGAAACATGGTGGATAAGTCAAAATTCAAATGTTTCAAAGGTGGCTTGGCAGGGCATTTTGCAAATGAGTGTAGAAAGTCAGATTCCAGTAAGAAAAGGTTTGAGTCTGTGGATTATAAGAAAAAATACTTTGATCTACTCAAACAAAAGGAAAAGGCTTTTATTACACAAGAGAATGACTGGGCAGCTGATGGTTTGGATGAAGATGAAGATGTCAGCTATGTCAATCTAGCTCTTATGGCCAAGTCTGATAAAACAGAGACAAGTTCCTCAAGCAATCAGGTAATCACTACAAACCTTGCACATTTATCTAAAGCTGAGTGTAATGATGCAATAAATGACATGTCTACAGAATTGTATCATTTGCGTGTTACACTTAAGTCTCTCACTAAAGAAAATGCTAAAATCAAAGAAAATAACTTGTTTTTAAGTGAGAGGAATAATGTGCTTGAGTCTCAGTTTGTTGAGTTTTAGAAACTAAAAATTGAGTGTAAGATTGCCAAGGAGGAATTAACTGAGTCCTTGAAAAAGGAAGAAATTTTGAAGAAGCAGCTCGAGCGTAAACAAGAGGTGATTAAAGCATGAAAAACATCTAGGGATGTTCATGCTCAAATCACCAAAGTTCAAGGAATTGAGTCTTTTTGTGATGAAGCCTGGAAAAAGAATAAAGAGAAACTAGAACCTATTTTGGTAGATGGGTTGCTGACAGATGTAGACTCGATGGATGATGAGGATTATCCGTCGGATAACAAAAAGTGTTATCCGTCGAATGATAAAAATCCTCATCCGTCGGCTGTAAGCAAACCCATTAGCAAAGCCAAATTAATCAAGCTAAATGATAAGTATGGGTCTATTTCCAAGAACTTTGTTTCAGGAGAGTCAAGTCAAGCTAAGAAAGGGAAAAAGGCTAATGTTGGTCACATGACTGTCAAACAGCTAAGTGACAAACTTGAGAAAATAGAGGTAAAAACAGATACTAAAAAGAAAAACAATAGGAATGGTAAAGTAGGGATTAACAAACACAATAACTACACACCTGATAAATATGCCCCTAGAAAAATCTGTGTCAAGTGTGGTAGTGTAAATCATTTGTCTGTTAATTGCAAATCTGCCATGCCTACTCCCATGTCTGTTCAGCCTCAATTTCCTAACATGAATGCCATGCCTCCCATGCCTGTTAATGCTATGCCTACACAGAACATAAATGCACAGTTTGCTAATATGCCATTTGCACCTAATCCATATTATGCTGCATACAACATGCCTCAAATGCCATTTAGCATGCCTTACTAGAATAACATGTTGTTAGTGTATACTGAAAATATTTATTTGAAGTATGTACATTTATTTTTGGCCAGTTTATTTGAGAATCGTTTGAATGTTTACATGTTGTCTAATATTATATATTGTGAACAATCTAGTATCAAATGGGATACAGAATATTAGATTGTTAAATACGGTTATATAATATAATAAGGTTCACAGCACAGGTGGTGTTGGACAATCCACTGGTATGGCTGTAGTATTATTTAGATTAGTTTATATTGACTAATAAATAATGCTAGTATACTTTGTGTATATTGAACAGGATCAAATTTAGAAGTGTTCCCTTAAATACTGATTAAGAAGGAGAAATAAGGTTCTATGTTATTATTAATGCTTAGGTTCTTAATCCGGAAATAGTAATTGACACGTGTATATTATTTACATGCTTTGATTTATATATGAAATAATTCTTTTGAATTATATCATTATATTTTGGGTGATGGAATTATATACATGGTGGATATTATTTATTGAAGGAATCCATGTCCTGATAATATTCGGGTTAATGATGTCCCCTTGAAAGCTCAAAAAGATTTAATTATGTGAAACCCTGCTGGTGGAATTTATTCTGGCATAATTAAATAAAGGTTGAGTGGATTATCAAGGATAAAAGATATTAATTAAATAAATTATCAGTAATTTATTTAATTAATGGACATATGATATTTTAAACATGGGGAATTTAATAAGCAAATAATATTGGAACCGAATTAATTAAATTACGGTATTAGGAAAGGTAGTGCAAATATTAATTCTTTAGTGGATTGAATTAATATTTAATTACATTGGGCTAGGCTCAAGATGTAATTAGAAGGCCCAACCTAATTATCCATGGTCCCTATTGTAGCCTATATATATTCTTATTCTCTTATTGCTTGGAAATTGTGTGAAAACATATTGTAGCCACTAAGGAGCAAGAAGAGAGGATAACTTGAGAAGACGGAGGCCACACTTCGCTCAAGGGAATTTGGGAATACAATAGAAGAGCGTGGAATCAACCATTAACAAGGTAATCCTCTTTTCGTAATCTTTATCGTAAAACGTAGTAAAACCTTAAGTCCGTGTTTCCCAACAATTGGTATCAAGAGCCTGGTAATGGGTTCTACGTTTTATGATATAATGTCCATGTCGTAATTATATATGCGTGTATATAGTGTTTTGCTTGTATTGGTTTTGATGCAGGTTGTTAATCCACTATTATGGCCATGTATATTTTAATTATATGTTTGGATCCCACGTGGTTTAATCGTGGTTAATTTTTGTTTTGGTTTCCACGTGGTTTAATCGTGGTTGTAATTTACACGAGGGTTGATCGTGTTAGAATAGATTTTACAAAATTAGTTTTGTATTAGATCTATTTTTTTTGTAATTGTTCCGGGTATTTTGTAATAGTTATGTGCGATCGGAAATCAATTCCGGTAGTTTTTTGTTCCGCTGTGCGATTACAAGGGGCTGCTGTTGATGTTTGGATCGAACAAAATCAAAACAAAACTCACAGAAAAGCAACAGGCGCACGCGCGCTGCGGCCGCTGCGACAGCTGGGGCTGCTGGGGCCGCTGCGGCAGCTGGGACTGCTGGGGCTGCTTGGTCTGCTGGGGCTGCTGGGGCTGCTGGGGGCGTCGGGACGCGCTTGGGGCATATTTTTTTTTGAGAGCTGGATTTTTTTTCAAGGGCCATAATAGTGGAAAATTTATTTTAATTTTTTCCATTAAATTTTAATTATTGCTTTAATTTATTGATTATGTGTGTCGTTAATTATGTGTGTAATTCTTTTAAAATTGCATGTTTAACTTAATTAGGACGACATGGACATAAAATTTATTTATTGCTTTAATTAAATGTTATATGTTGCTAAAATTATGTGTGTATTTTGAATGCATGATTAGACATAATTATAACAACATAGGGCCCCATTTAATTTTAAAATTCCTCAATTTTAATAAAAAAAATTCTAAGTGGGAGAGGGAATTAATATGAAATTAAATCCCATGGTCTCCATTATTGGTTGTAGGTAATTTAACATAAAGACGAATATAAATTATATATACGTCACCCATCGTGGCATGTAATTTATGGTGTCTAGAATGTTATAGAAATTACTAGAACAAACTTCTTAAATTAATAAATTTTGAAAGGAATAAATACGGATTTTCTTTATTTCTGATTTGGGGCGATTTTGTCAAAAACGGGTTCATCGAACTTGTAAGGCTGTGGGTTTTAAGCGAGACCGATGTGACTCCTCCACTACCTGGAAATCAAACCATTGATGAATATTGAATTGAAGTATTCTATTCAAGGCAAAATTACGAATATTGGAAGGTATACACGCCACCCATCGTGGCGTACCAAGTTCCATAGATTTCAAATAATTTAAGATTTGATGATGGTATACACTTAGCTATGAAAAATAATATAGTACACCCCAACGTGGCATATTGTTTAGTAATAGGACCGAAGTAACATTTAAACAAAATTAGGTGCTATACATGTCACACATCGTGGCGTACCAGAAGCTTATGGTGTTTAGATGTTAGTGCATTAAATTTTAATAATTGTTAGAGGAATCAATAGATCTTAATAAATTAATGCACCCTTATTTATGTGATGTTTTTATGCATGATTCTCAGGATAAAATGGGCTTTAATCCACTATTCACCATACTTAAGGATAACAAACTTACCGGACCTAACTATATTGAATGGAAATGAAATTTGGACATTGTGTTGACTGCTGAGGAGTACAAGTTTTGCACTTATGAACCCAAGCCTGAACAGCCTGCTGCTGATGCTCCTGAAGATGAGAAAGAGTATTATAAACGGTGGATTAAGGCTGATGAGATGTTGCGATGTTACATTCTGGCAGCAATGTCGGGTGTTTTGCAGCATCAACATCAGTCTATGGCCACTGCTTCGGATATGCTCTTTAATCTCAAGGAACTTTTTGGAGATCAGAATAGGGCTGCTAGGCAAGTAGCCATGAAGGCTTTAATGAACACTCAGATGGCTGAAGGCACACCTGTAAGGGATCATGTTCTCAAGATGATGTCGCATCTGAATGAGATAGAGATCCTTGGTGCTGAACTTGACGGGGAAACCCAGATTGACATTATCCTTATGAGCTTGTCCAAGAGTTTTGAGCAGTTCCGCTTGAATTACAACATGAACAAGAGGCAATATAGTCTCGCGGAACTGCTGACAGAACTTCAGGCAGCTGAAGGATTATTTCGGCAGAGTGTTCAAGTGAATGTGGCTGAGAAAGGTTCTTCCTCTAAGCCGAAAGGTATTAAGAAGAAGAAAAAGGCTCAGACACAGAAAGCTGTGAAGGCAGTGGGAGTTCAGGGTGGTGTGAAAAAGCCTAAGGGAAAGTGCTTCAGATGCAAACAGTCAGGTCACTGGAAACAGGATTGTCCTCTTCCTAAGAAGACAAACAATATTGGTACGTCTCTTTCTCTAGTTACAGAAACATTTATAGCGGCTATATCTACGAGCACTTGGTGTGTAGATACAGGAGCCACTGATCATGTTTGTAATTCTATGCAGGGGTTCCAACTATCCAGAATGCTTAGAGATGGTGAGATATACGTGTTCATGGGAGATGCTACGAAAGTAGCAGTAGTTGCAGTAGGAGTTATTCATTTATCTTTTGGTTCTGATAGGATTTTGGTTTTGAACAATTGTCTTTATGTACCTTCTTTTAGAAGGAATTTAATTTCGGTTTCTAAACTTGCTTTGGATAGTTATAATGTTTGTTTGGATCATAATGTTTCTATTATGATGAATAAACGAATTATAAGTTCTGGTATATTGCAAGACAATTTGTATATAATTAATCCTAGTCAACCTGCACTGCAACTGCAATTTAGGGAATTGAACAACACATCTTCTAACTCTACTAAAAGAAATGAACCTTCTAGTTTGAACCAAACATATCTTTGGCACTTGAGATTAGGTCATATTAACTTGAGGAGGATTCAAAGACTGGTAGTAGACGGGCCTTTAAGCTCATTGGCAGTTTCCAGTTTATGAATCCTGCTTGGAAGGTAAAATGACTAATAGGCCTTTCAAGGCAAAAGGGAATAGAGCCAAACAACTGTTAGAATTGGTTCACTCTGATTTATGTGGACCCATGAATATCCAAGCAAGAGCTGGTTATGAATATTTTGTCACTTTCATTGATGATTATTCTAGATATGGGTACGTTTATTTGTTGCACCGTAAGTCTGAGTGCTTTGATAAGTTCAAAGAGTACAAAGCTAAAATGGAGAAGCGACTTAATAAAAATATCAAGTCACTACGATCAGATCGTGGTGGCGAATACTTGCTTGGAGAATTTAGGGAATATTTATCAGAAAATGGGATAGAATCCCAGTTAACTGCACCAGGAACACCCCAGCAGAACGGTGTAGCAGAGAGAAGGAACCAGACTCTTTTAGAGAGTGTTAGATCGATGATGAGTTATTCGGATTTACCCAAGTCATTTTGGGGACATGCCTTAGAGACAGCAGCTTATCTTCTGAACTTAGTACCTTCTAAGTCGGTTCCTAAAACCCCCTTAGAATTGTGGATCGGGGATAAACCGAGTCTAAGACATATTTGAATATAGGGTTGTCCAGCACATGTGCTGAACAAGAACGCGACTAAGTTAGAATCTCGTACAGAAGTAAGGTTGTTTATAGGCTACCCCGTGGGAACGAAAGGATATTTATTTTATAGTCCGAAGAATCGGGATGTCATTGTTAGCACCAATGCAAGATTCTTGGAGGAGGACTATATAATGAATCACAAACCCATGAGTAGTGTCGTTTTAGAGGAACTAGTGGGAGGGACAAATAATACCCATGAAGCTGTAGTACAAGTAGAACAATCACAACATAATGTATAACCTGTCACTAATACCGCACTAGTGCCTCGTCGTAGTGGGAGGGTTGTTCAACAGCCTGATAGATTCATGTTTTTGGGAGAGTCTTCAGACTTGGTCCCTGGTGAACATGATGATGATCCCCGTACATACGAAGAGGCAGTACAAGACAAAGATGCAGATCTTTGGCAAAAGGCGATGGAATCTGAGATAGAATCAATGTATTCTAATCAGGTCTGGGAGCTCGTGGAACCACCCAAAGGTATAAAACCTATTGGATGTAAGTGGATTTACAAGAAAAAGAGGGGATTAGATAAAAAGGTGAAAGCCTGGAAAGCAAAACTTGTTGCGAAAGGGTATACTCAGAAAGAAGGTATCGATTATGAGGAAACCTTTTCACCGGTAGTCATGCTTAAGTCACTCCGTATTCTTTTATCTATAGCAGCTCATCTCGATTATGAGATTTGGCAAATGGATGTCAAGACAGCTTTTCTTAATGGAAGTCTTGAAGAAACCATCTATATGCAGCAACCAAAAGGATTCATTAAGGAAGGCCAAGAGCATCTGGTATGTAAGCTTAAGAGGTCTATTTATGGACTTAAACAAGCTTCTAGAGACTGGAATATTCGTTTTGATCAGGCAGTCCAGTCATATGGATTTGATCAAAGTCCAAGCGAATCGTGCGTGTATAAGAGAAGTGAAGGTAATGCAGTGGTTTTTCTAGTACTATATGTAGATGATATTTTACTCATTGGAAACAATGTTGAGATGTTGTCATCAGTAAAGGCATGGCTGTTCAAACAATTTGACATGAAGGACTTAGGTGAAGCGGCATACATCCTTGGGATCAAAGTTATAAGGGATCGCAAGAAAAGGATGTTGGCTTTATCTCAAGAGCCCTACATTGATGAAGTATTAGCTCGTTTTAACATGCAGAACTCCAAGAAAGGTTTTTTACCTTTTAAGCATGGAGTTGCTCTATCTAAGAAGCAGTGTCCTTCGACACCTAAGGATATAGAGAGCATGAAAGCAGTTCCTTATGCTTCAGCATGTGGAAGCTTAATGTATGCTATGTTATGTACGAGGCCTGACATCTGCTTTGCTGTAGGCATGGTTAGTAGATATCAGTCGAACCCAGGTCAGGAACATTGGAGTGCAGTAAAAACTATACTCAAGTACCTGAGAAGGACTAAGGAGTATATGTTAATTTACAAGGCCTCAGATCTATTTCCTTTGGGATATATTGATTCAGATTTCCAATCAGATAGGGATAAGGGGAAATCAACCTCGGGATATGTTTTTACTTTGGGAGGTGGAGCCGTTATATGGAGGAGTGTAAAGCAGAAATGCATTGCAGACTCCACCATGGAGGCCGAGTACGTGGCGGCCTCTGAGGCTGCCAAGGAGGCTGTATGGTTCAGGAACTTCCTTTTGGACTTAGATGTGGTACCTAATTTGCCTAGGAGCTTGACGGTGTATTGTGATAACACTGGTGTTGTGGCAAATTCAAAGGAACCGCGAGACCACAAAGCAGCTAAACATATTGAACGTAAGTATCATCTCATACGAGGAAACATAAAGCGAGGGGATATAGTTGTGGCTCACATATCATCAGAAGACAACCGAGCAGATCCTTTCACAAAGAGCTTGCCAACCAAGGTTTTTGACAAGCATGTGGAAGCGATAGGAGTCAGATGGATGGACACATAGATATTTATGTAATAGTGGATTAAATAAACACTGATGTACACATAGAATATTTTGAGTATATGTGGGAGATTGTTAGTGTATACTGAAAATATTTATTTGAAGTATGTACATTTATTTCTGGCCAGTTTATTTGAGAATCATTTGAATGTTTACATGTTGTCTAATATTATATATTGTGAACAATCTAGTATCAAATGGGATACAGAATATTAGATTGTTAAATACGGTTATATAATATAATAAGGTTCACAGCACAGGTGGTGTTGGACAATCCACTGGTATGGCTGTAGTATTATTTAGATTAGTTTATATTGACTAATAAATAATGCTAGTATACTTTGTGTATATTGAACATGATCAAATTTAGAATTGTTCCCTTAAATACTGATTAAGAAGGAGAACTAAGATTCTATGTTATTATTAATGCTTAGGTTCTTAATCCGGAAATAGTAATTGACACGTGTATATTATTTACATGCTTTGATTTATATATGAAATAATTCTTTTGAATTATATCATTATATTTTGGGTGATGGAATTATATACATGGTGGATATTATTTATTGAAGGAATCCATGTCCTGATAATATTCGGGTTAATGATGTCCCCTTGAAAGCTCAAAAAGATTTAATTATGTGAAACCCTGCAGGTGGAATTTATTCTGGCATAATTAAATAAAGGTTGAGTGGATGATCAAGGATAAAAGATATTAATTAAATAAATTATCAGTAATTTATTTAATTAATGGACATATGATATTTTAAACATGGGGAATTTAATAAGCAAATAATATTGGAACCGAATTAATTAAATTACGGTATTAGGAAAGGTAGTGCAAATATTAATTCTTTAGTGGATTGAATTAATATTTAATTACATTGGGCTAGGCTCAAGATGTAATTAGAAGGCCCAACCTAATTATCCATGGTCCCTATTGTAGCCTATATATATTCTTATTCTCTTCTTGCTTGGAAATTGTGTGAAAACATATTGTAGCCACCAAGGAGCAAGAAGAGAGGATAACTTGAGAAGACGGAGGCCACACTTCGCTCAAGGGAATTTGGAATACAATAGAAGAGCGTGGAATCAACCATTAACAAGGTAATCCTCTTTTCGTATTCTTTATCGTAAAACGTAGTAAAACCCTAAATCCGTGGTTCCCAACACATGTTTGCACCAAGCATGTCATTTCCTGTTAGCCATAATATGCATGATAATTCTGTTGTATTAAATGGTTTCAAAGGCCCAACCCAAATGACTAAGGAAGAATCTAAAATTCCTAAGTCAAATGAGTTAAGACCTAAGAAACAAAAGAAGAAAGCTAACAAGGCAGGACCCAAGGAAACTTGGGTACCAAAATCAACTTGATTTGATTTTGATGTGTGCAGGGAAACAGAAAGAATCTTTGGTACTTGGATAGTGGCTGTTCAAGACACATGACTGGTGATTCTACCCTGCTCACAGAGTTTAAGGAGAGAGCTGGCCCAAAGATTACTTTTGGAGATGACAGCAAAGGTTATATTGTGGGATATGGCTTGATTTCAAAGGACAATGTCATCATTGAAGAGGTTGCCTTAGTGGATGGTCTCAAACACAATCTGTTGAGTATCAGCCAACTTTGTGACAAAGGCAACTCAGTAACCTTCAACAAAGAAGCCTGTGTTGTGACTAACAATCAAAACAACAAAGTGGTTCTCACTGGTGTGAGAAGAGGAAATGTGTACCTAGCTGACTTCAACTCAACTAAAGCAGAATTTGTAACTTGTCTTCTCAGTAAAGCAAGTCAAGATGAAAGTTGGCAATGGCACAAGAAGCTATCCCATTTAAACTTCAAGACCATGAATGAGCTGGTAAAGAAAGAACTAGTAAGAGGCATTCCTCTAGTGGAGTTTACAAAGGATGGACTGTGTGATGCCTGCCAAAAAGGGAAGCAGATCAAAGCATCATTCAGGAAGAAACTTGATTCAGCAATTGAAGAGCCTCTGCAACTGCTCCATATGGATCTGTTTGGACCAATCAATGTATTGTCAATCTCAAAGAAAAGATTTTGCCTAGTAATTGTAGATGATTTTTCAAAGTTCTCTTGGACATATTTCCTAAAGTCTAAAGATGAGGCTAGTGAAATCATCATCAATCACATAAGGCAAGTTAACAATCATCCTGATTTCAAAGTTAGAAGAATCAGGAGTGACAATGGAACTGAGTTCAAGAACTATGTCATGAGAGCATTTTGTGAGGAAAATGGAATCTTACATGAGTTCTCAGGAGTAAGGACTCCACAACAGAATGGAATAGTGGAAAGGAAGAACAAATCACTTATTGAAGCTGCAAGGACAATGCTTGAAGAATCAAAATTAACAACATATTTCTGGGCTGAAGCTGTAAACACTGCATGCTACACTCAGAACATCTCTCTGATTAATCAAGCAAGATGCATGACTCCTTATCAATTGTTCAAGAACAAGAAGCCAACTCTAAATTTTCTTCATATCTTTAGCTGTAAATGCTATATTCTGAGAAATCAAACTGATCAAAATGGGAAGTTTGATGCTAAAGCAGATGAAGGAATTTTTGTTGGATATTCTGTTGGTAAAGCATATAGAGTCTACAATCTAAGAACCAACATTGTTGTGGAATATATACATGTTGTGTTTGATGATAAAAAGATTAAAGGACTGAAAGATGGAGATTATCATGAGAGCCTCAAATTCAACAATGTTGAGATGGTCTGTGATGAAAGTGATGATGAGAGTGATCAAGAAACAGTGTCTAAGGATAATGCAGACAAATCTACCACTAATGAAGCACAAAACTCAACATCCGTCGAGTTACATAATGCTTCATCCGTCGGAAGGCAATCTGTGTTATCCGTCGGTAGACAACCTGCCCCATCCGTTAGGTTATCAAAAGGAGCCGGAAGTCAAGGTAGATCACCCATAGAAAGTACCCATTTCTCAAATCAAAGATCCACAAACTCAGGGGGAGTTTCTAGCAATAAAAAATCAATCACACATCAAGACAACATTGAGGTCTCTTCATCTAGAGCTATTCTACCACAACCAAGGAAATGGACAAAATATCACCCCTTTGAACAGATTATTGGTGATGTTTCTTCTAGAGTTCAAACAAGAAGAGCAATTCAGGAAGAATGTCTATACAATAACTTTCTGTCAAAGGAAGAACCAAAGAAGGTAGGAGAAGCTTTGTTAGATCCTGATTGGATTTTAGCCATTCAGGAGGAGCTAAACCAATTTGAAAGGAATAAAGTATGGAAGCTGGTACCCAAGCCTAAAGGAAAGAATCCAATAGACACCAAATGGGTATTCAGAAACAAGATGGATGAAAATGGCATAGTAGTAAGGAACAAAGCCAGATTGGTTGCTAAAGGCTATTGCCAGCAAGAAGGAATAGATTTTGATGAAACTTTTGCTCCTGTTGCAAGACTTGAAGCCATTAGAATCTTCTTAGCCTATGCAGCCCATGCCAATTTCAAGGTCTATCAAATGGATGTCAAAAGTGCCTTTCTGAATGGAGATTTGGAGGAAGAAGTGTATGTTAGTCAACTTCCTGGCTTTGAAGATCCAAATTTTCCAAAGTATGTCTATTATCTACTGAAAGCACTTTATGGACTGAAGCAAGCACCTAGAGCCTAGTATGACACTTTATCAAAGTTCCTTTTGGAAAATCACTTTACAAGAGGTACTATAGATAAAACTTTATTTTTCATAAATGTTAATGGCTCTAGCATACTTGTTCAAATTTATGTAGATGATATTATTTTTGGCTCTACAGATGAGAAACTTTGTAAAAAGTTTGCCAAACTGATGCAGAGTAAGTATGAAATGAGTATGATAGGAGAACTAACTTACTTTCTTGTTTACAAGTTAAACAAGTTAGTGATGGAATATTCATTAGTCAAACTAAATACATTTTTGATCTTTTAAAGAAGTTTGATCTAATGGATTGCACATCTGCAAAAACTCCCATGGCCACTGCAACTAAGCTTGAATTAAACACTACTGAAAAGTCTGTGGATATTTCAAGCTATAGAGGCATGGTTGGCTCACTTCTGTACTTAACAGCTAGTAGGCCAGATATAATGTTTGCTACATGTTTATGTGCTAGATTTCAGGCTGATCCTAGAGAATCTCACTTGATAGCTATTATGAGAATTTTCAGATATCTCAAGGGAACACCAAAACTTGGCATTTGGTACCCTAGAGATTCTGGTTTTGATCTAACTGGTTATTCAGATGCAGATTATGCAGGGTGTAGAATTGATAGAAAGAGCACAACAGGAACCTGTCAATTTTTAGGAGACAAGCTTGTGTCCTGGTTCAGTAAAAAGCAAAATTCAGTTTCTACTTCTACAGCTGAAGCTGAATATATTGCTGCTGGCAGTTGCTGTGCACAGATTTTATGGATGAAAAATCAATTGCTAGACTATGGTTTGCAAGTTGAAAGGATTCCTATTTTCTGTGATAACACACGTGCAATTGCCATCACTGAAAATCCAGTGCAACATTCAAGGACAAAGCACATAGACATCAAGTACCATTTCATAAGGGAACATGTAATGAATGGTACCGTAGAGTTAGGTATGCTTAATTACTCTTGAATTTATCTGAGTTATTTTGCAAGTTGAAATATAGCCAGAAATTTAACTGATTTTTAGTCATGGATGAAATTTTGGCTAAGTCAAAATTTGCATCTCGACGGATGACCATTATCCATCGAGTTGAGTCATCCGTCGATATACTATTTGCAAATAAAAATCAATTACTTTTCTGGAACCTTTTAAAACTCGACGGATAACAATTTATTCTCATCCGTCGAAGTGTCTAAATCTTAACCGTTAATTCCCTGAACATTATCCATCGAGTATACTTACAGTTTGTAAGTATTACACGACGGATAATGGGTGGAATTTTTACAGTTTATTTTTAAACGGCTATTTTAGGCAAGTTCTATTGGGTAATTTACTTTTCTTTATTATTTTCATCCGTTGTTTTTGAGATAGTATAAAAGCTTATTTCATTCCAATTATTTTCTTTTATCATTCTCAAATTCAACTGCTTTTATTTTATTCTCTCTCAAGCAAATATCATCTTTCTCTTCAAGCTTTCATTCTCTAACAATGGCACCTGTAGTAAAGATCATGTCTCAGACTGGGTTCATTTATGAGAAGAACAACTTCACTGCTTTGGTCAATAAGGGTATTCAGCAATCAGAAGACTATCACAAGATGATGGACTTCATGAAGAACTGCAAGTTAAGTTATGCCATGCTTGAATCACCCACAATTTACTGTGAAGTTGTTTAAGAGATGTGAACCACTGAAATCTACAACTCTACTGACAAAACCATCACTCTAACTATCAAAGGTAATGAGTTCTGTATCAATAGTGATGTGATAAAAGCATGTTTCAAAATTCCTGATGATAATGTAACTTCATCACACACGGACACTGATATTATCAATATGGTTAATTCCATGCATTATGCACTTCCTACTAATGAGCTAAGTGAGATTAGAAGATTAGGACTTAGGAAGGAATGGAGTTTCATGTGTGATGTTGTGACTAAAGTTTTCTCTGGAAAAGTCAGTAATTTTGATTCTGTGAACATTTCCATGCTTAACATGCTATACATGCTAGTTACAGATAAATTTTACAATTTCAGTGACCTTGTCTTGTATGAGTTAGGTTTTAAACTAGGTGAGTTAGCCAAAAGGGGAAAGAATGTATATTATGCTAGATTTTTCATGATATTGGCTAACCATCTTTGTCAAGAGATTGTACTTGAGAACCCAAACAACAAATTAGCTTGTTGGGTTCAAGAGAGAAGAATCATTGCAGATTTGAACAGAGCCAACCATCATAGGGATGTGCCAATGTTCTACTTTCCTGTAATGCAGACACCTCAGGTAAGTGAGGTAGGTTCATCCATACCCTCAACTATTCCAATCTCCTCAATTTTTTTGAGTTCAGGAGTAGCTATGGCAACTGTGACAATGACCAAACAGTTGCCTATCAAAGCTGTCAAATCAACTATAATTTCTAAATCCAAGTCAAAGAAAACCCTTCTGGTATCTCTCAAAAGGTACCAGTTGAAAAATCTACCAAAGCCAAAGAGGGGAGTGTGAAGGAGGGTCAGTTAGGTGAGGGAAGGGGTGAACATCAAAGAAACCCCAAGGATAAGGTTGGAGAGTTGAGTGAATCCCAGCCTAGCCACACTGCAGTTTCCCAACAAACTGCAGAGCTTAAAAAGGACAAAAGCTCACTTCTAGCTGCATCCTCCCAAAAGGATGTGGCTATTGAACAAAGCTCTCAACCAAGAGCACAGGCCAAAAGGGTTAGGAACACAAGCTCACCCCAAACTTACACAAGAAAGAAAAAATCCAAAACAACTGGGGATGCACAGGGCACACACACAGTGCAAACTGGTGCTAAAGACACAGTCCATGCACTTTCTCAAATTTAGATTGATGTGGCTCCAATAAATGTGGAGTCACAGCCAAAATCTCTTATAATTGAAGCCTCTGAAACACCATACTCACCAACAAACTCTCTAGAAGTGGATATGATAAACACTTCAATTCCTGATTCCCCTTCTTTAACTCTGTTGGGGAATCCAAAATCTAGTGCAAGTGAGCATCATCTTCTTGATGATTTGTTGGCTCACTTGCCAATTCTTTCAGATACTATTGTGACATCTGTGCCTCAAATAACTTCAATCAACACAGAGTCAACAATAGTTTCTCTTCCCACCTCATTCATTTCTACTCTCTCGATGGATATTGCTCATCCGTCGAGTAGTGATTGTATCCCGACGGATAAGCTTAACAGCAGTTATCCGTCGGATAGCTTTACCACTCACCCGATGGATATCACTTATCCATCGAGTGTCTCTGCACAACTTCAAACTTCAATTATTTCTAGTGCAGAAGATTTAGTGGTAATACAGTCACTCTTAGGACTGAGAGAGGAGAGTGCATTGAGTGAGAGGCTGGGTTGCTCCCAGGCAAAATGAGAGGAAAAGAGTGAATCTCAGCAATCCATTTATTCAGGATTGGAAAAAGTTAGTGAGAGTAGTCCCACCTTAGTAGGTGAAGATGAGGGTGTGAGGGTGGGGAGCCAGGGTGAGACCCTGATGCAACAAAAGAGAGATTATGAGAGAAAGGAAGGTACATGAGAAATAAGGATGGATCCAGCCATTGCTAGTGAGTCAATGATTGTGGATGATGCTGAAAAGGGAAGACAATTTCAGCAACATTACAAAGCTGAAATTGATAACATTTCTTTGGATACTGACACTTTTACTCATCCTGTGTCAGCCTATCAATTGTTGGCTGCTCAGGGCAATGTGGAGGAAGAACAGACTTTGAATTTAGTACACACCTCAGAATCTCTTCAAAGAGTTAAAGCTGCTGTCAATAGGATGCCTTCTCAAGCTGGTGAGCCATCTGAAGAATTTGGAGTAAATTCTAATGATGATGACTCTGTTTCTTTGGATGGAAGCATGAACTTAGGGGGAGATGAAGGCCCAAGTTTTGTTTTAAATTTACCTGGATGGGCATGGACAAAGGAGTTTACACCAGGACAATTTGATGTGTCTTTGGTCAAGCAAGTGATGGCTATTCAAAAGGCCCTTCAGGAAACTTCAGATGCTGGTACCAAGGCGATTCTTCAAGCTCACCTAGACTCTCTACATCTCATGAAGATCCAGCACTTAAGACAGAATATGAGTGTGGATGAACTAAAAAGAGATATAGCTGACTTGAAGACATACAATTCTTAAAAGCTGGATTCAGTAATGCCATATGGTACCATGCAAGATCTATTACTAAGATTGAGGAGAGAATCAGATTCTGAAAAGAAGCTAGCCAAGCTGGAAAACAGAGTTCAAGTTATTGAGAATTCAGTGGCTATCCTTCTTCAAAATCAACAAACTCAGACCAATCTTCTCATGCAACTGACTAAAGTACAAGGCCTAACTCCTCAACTTGATGATAACAAAAAGGGGGAGAGAGAATCAAGTAAGGGGGAGAAAGCACCAACTGAGGGGGAGAAACTTCAAGTACAAATCAGCAAAGTAATTGTACCTTCAATTACAGTCTCCAAGCCAACAGTTGCAGATGGTATAGATCTAATTAAAGCAGCAGCAGCAAATTTGAAAGTTGCTAAAAAGGAAAGTTGAGTTTGATCAACTGGAATAAGATTGATGAGGAGATACAGAAAAAGTGTGAACTAGTCAAGGAGCCAGTTCAGTCAGCCATCCATCACTCTCATGTCAATCCAATCAGTGTGAATGAGATGAGCATGAAATATCTAGAAAAAGGACAATCTTCCTGCATCAAGTCTACAAAGGCTGAAACAATTCTTAAACCAAGGGCAAATTATCCAAAGTCATCTTGGAAGAACCCTATGGACACTGTGTATGAGACACCCAAGCCTAATGAAAAGAAGCTTCTGTCAAGATCTATTATCTTCTATTAAGATCCAGCTGATTCAGCTTCAAAAAGGAGAATTGCTAAGATATTCAGAAATGGAAAGGAAATTTGTGTGGTAGCTGGACATCCACAATTTGCTCAAGCAAAGAAAGAAGAAAAAGCCAGATTAAAGCAGGAAAAGAGGCAAGCTGCTCTAGATGCAAAGAAGTCTAAACAAAAGAAAGAACGGATTGCTATCTTGGCCAAGCTACAGGCTGTGAATTCTTCTCAACAAATTCCCTCTCAACCATCTGAAGCTGCTGAATCTAAGAAGAAAATTGAGGAACAGAAGAAATCCCCAAGGAAGAAAGAATTGGCTAGAAGAACAAAAAGGAAACTGGATGTTGTTGACAAGGAATTGGAAGATCAATTTCCTAAGGAATCCACTCAAGCTACAACTCAAGCATCAAAGCCCTCTGTGGTATTTGAAGACATAAGGGTGGTGGATCCCTATAGGAACATACATGGTGAACCTATTGTACCAAAGGATGAGCAAATAGAGTGGGATAAAATACCAATTCCTGACTTCAACTTACCAATCCTTAGCAAGCCAAAAAGGACAAAGTCAAGGGCAGTCAAGAAAGTGAAGCTGTCACCTCTCAAATCCAAGTCAGTAGTTAAAGCTCAACCCAAGGTCAATAGGGGAGACTACTTGTACTTGTGTGACATCAAAGAATTTTTAGATCTAAATCTTTATCTGGATGAACTGGATGAAGTAAGGGCAATTGATGCATACAGAAACCTACCTGAAAGGTTGGTGTTCAAGTACAAGGGAGGAAGGGAGATTCAGTGGCCACTTCACGGGATTCTTCAAGAAAGCCAAGCTGTGCTGATTAAAGTCTATTCATCCTTCAAGAAAAACTTTGGGTTCAATGTAACTGCAAGAAGACTAGTATTGAAGAAGATTGAAGAGCTGAGGAATGTTAGAGCTAAAGATGCACTCCCAAAGACTCTAATCATCCCATACACAGGGAGAAGAGTGCATCTAAGGCCCTACTGGCTGATGGAATTCATGGATGACAAGGGTGTAAGAAGATTCTTCAGATTAGAAGACCAATTGAGTATCTCTAGCAATGAGACTCTCTTGGAAATGCAAGAAAAGCTAGATCTCTCAGAATCTGATGAACTAGAATTCCACAGGCAGCTCCATAATCAAATTGAAGAAAATAACAGAAAGCTTGGAAGAAGATCTAGACCTTCAAGGAACTATAAAAATCTGCTCAGGCTAGAGGAGCATCTTGAATTGACTGTGAGCCAAACCTTGTTCATTTTAATTAATTGAAGCACTTTCAGTTTTATCTACTTATCTTTAAAGATATATGTTCAGGATGTTTTGTTATCATCAAGTATCTCTTAATTTATGGCTACAATTCCAGTAGACATAAAGTGGGGGAGATTGTTGTGCATATGTTGTGTACTTGATGATTTCATAAACAAAACATATAAGTAGATTTTACTTTGTGAAATTATGTAGCACTCGACGGATAAGAATTATAGTCCCGACGGATAACTCATTATAGTCCCGACGGATGATTAACTTATTATCCATCGAGTGAATAGCTTATGTAATAATAAGTTTGTAGCACAGTTATGTATGCACTTTTGTATAGAATCTGTAGTAGCATATAAGTCATGATGACTTTAACTAGATATGCAGAATAGGTTGATTAATTATACATACACGATGTCTTGTAATTCTGCATAAGTGAAATAGAGTCAAGTGCCAAAATAGCTACCGACGGATGATTAACAAAGCCATCGACGGATGATCAAATGACTATCAACGGATGTTTAAAATAGCAGTCGACGGATGATCAATTAAATCATCAATGGATGTTCTGAAAGTCAATGGATGATCATATGAAGAATTCAAACAGTAATTGAACAGTGAAAGCTGACACACAGCCGTCGAGATGTATACAAACACACTGTGGAAGCCCATTAACTGGGTAATAGAGGACGAAAAGCAGCAAAGCTTAAGACTGTTAGATTTTATATTTGTTCAGTCTTTTTGACATTGTAATCTTGGTATTATATAAACCAAGAAAGTAGTAAATAGAAATAATAATTGAGATAGCTGACGAAACACAAAAACAGAGAAATCTTTGGAAACAGAATCTTTAGCATTTCCTGTATTCTCAGTAGTTCCATTTGTAAGCAGCTGTGAGCATTTCTGCACACAGAGTCCTCTCGATATATTATATATATCTCTGGTGGAATTGTTTAAATCCACCAGAAAGTTTTTAAAGACTCTTGTTTTTAATTACTTATGTTTTGATTCAATTAAGTTCACATTCCGCATTGTGCTAATCAAAACAAATATATTTATAATCAAGTTAAACATTTTTATTTCGAGAAAAAGGTTCAAGAATTCCATTCAACCCCCCTTTTGTAATTCTTGCTATATTGTTAAGGGACTAACTAATTCCTTTTAGCTCTTCCTGAAAGTTGGGACTTGAAGGCAACTACTATAAGAGACAACTATGCTCTTGATGAAACTACTCTTGATAAAATTTATGGTATGCTCAAAACTCATGAACTTGAGATGGATCAAAGAAGCAAGACGCATGGGAGAAAGTCAAGGACAGTTGCTCTTAAGGCTGAGGAGGAATCCCCTAAAGTGGCTGTCTCAAAGAAAGGCAAAGGAAATGCTCTCATCACAAAGTCTGATACTGAGTCATCAAGTTCTGATAGTGATGAGGATTCAGAAACTAAAAGTCTATCTGAGATGGATGCTGATGAAGAGATGATGAAATTGTGTGCTCTTATGGTGAAGGGTATCATAAAGATAGCTTACAGGAAATTCAGAAGGGGAAAGAAGTTTTCCAGGAAAAGTGGAAGTTCTGATAAGAAGGGATTCAGAAAATCTGAAGGCAAAGCTGGAAAGTCTGATAAAGGAGATTACTCAAATGTTAAATGCTACAATTGTGGTGAGAAAGGCCACATATCTCCTGACTGCAAGAAAGGAAAAGGTGAGAAAGGCAAGGCACTTGTCACAAAGAAGAAAAGCTGGACAGACACTTCAGATTCTGAAAGTGAGGTGAACTATGCTTTGATGGCCAATGCTGATAGCAGTTCTGAAGCTGCTGAGTTAAAGGTACCTCAAACAACTTATGCTTTTCATACTGATGATATTACTGAGTTGAGAAGATATCTTAAAACCATGTTCATTAGTTATAGAGATCAAACTTTAACATGTGAAAGGTTAACTTCTGAAAATTTGGCTTTTAAGAAAAGGAATGACTATTTAGAAAAGGAGTTAGTTATGTTCCATCAAACTCAAAAAAGAATGAGATGATGCTTTTTATGTTAGAGATGAAATGTTAAAATTGAATCAATCTCTAGAAATTGAGTTAGAAAAGGAAAGAGAGATTATCAGGATTTGGACTAACTCTGGAAGAACAACTCAGAATTTGTTAAGTTGTGGAAACTGGAAAGAGGGCTTAGGTTATGGAGATGATAAGAATAATAAAGGAACTATAGAAATTGAGTCTATAGTTATTAAACAAAAGCCAAAGGTAAATCCTGTTAAGTTTGTAGCTGTAAAGTCTGATATTGATAAATCAGAAGTTAAAGAGAAATTAACTTCTGACAAACCAAAACAGGATAAGCCAACTGAAGTTAACATAGGCTTAATGACAAAGAAATAACTTAAGCATAAGCTGAAAGATGTTAAGAATGTAAACAAGGTAAAGCCACCTAGGAAAAATAGGAATGGAAAGGAAGGTGTGAATAAAAGCAATGATTATAAGCCTGTTCCTAATGCTCCTAGAAAGAAATGTTATAACTGTGGAAACTCTAACCATCTTGCTTCTTTTTGCAGGAAAAATAAGAACATAAACTCCTTACCTTCTAAATCGGGATTTAAGAGTCAGTCTGTTAGGTTTAAGCCACAAAATCCTTGTTTTCATTGTGGTAGTTAATGGTATTCCATTTATACTTGTAAGGAATATAATAGTTTGTACTATGATTATTATCAAATAAAACCTTCTTTAAAGAAAGTTAACATTGTTCTATCTAGTGTAAGTTCTGATGCAAAGTCTTATACTGTAAATGCTGATAAGAAAAATGTTAACATAAACTCTGATGTTAAATCCGCTGCAAATGTTAATAAACTTAATAAGGCCAAAGGATCCAAGCAAGTCTGGGTCCTTAAAACTAATCATTAGTGGTCTTTGTGATTGCAGGGCAACATGAAAAATATCCTAGTTCTGGACAGTGGATGTTCAAGACATATGACTGGAAATAAAGTCCTGCTATCAGACTTTATGGAGAAAGCTGGCCCAGGTGTTTCTTATGAAGATGGAAACATGGGAAAAACTCTGGGATATGGCAATATCAATCTTGGGAATGTCATCATTGAAAAAGTAGCTCTAGTCTCAGGACTTAAACACAATCTGCTGAGTATGAGTCAAATCTGTGACAGAGGTTATCATGTGGATTTCTTTGAAGAACACTGTGAAGTTGTAAGCAAATCTACAGGCAAAGTTGTTCTAAAAGGATACAGGCATGGTAACATTTATGAATCCAAGCTTTCAACAAGTTCTGATGGTTCTGCAATCTGTCTGTTGAGTAGAGCATCAATTGAAGAAAGCTGGGATTGGCACAAGAAACTCTCTCATTTAAATTTTAACAATATAAATGAACTTGTCAAGAAAGATCTTGTGAGAGGACTACCAAAATCAGTATTTGCTCCTGATGGCCTTTGTGATTCATGTCAAAAGGCAAAATAAAGAAAATCTACATTCAAGAGCAAGACTGAATCTTCAATTCTTGAGCTTTATCACTTAATATATGTTGATCTATTTGGTCCAGTGAATGTCATGTCTATTGCAAAGAAGAAATATGTTATGGTCATAGTGGATGAGTTCACCAGATACACATGGGTGTATTTCTTGCACACAAAAAGTGAAACTGCATCTAAGTTGATTGATCACATCAAACAACTGGATAAGTTGGTCAAAGACTCTGTGAAAATCATAAGAAGTGATAATGGCACTGAGTTCAAAAATTTGATCATGGAAGAGTTCTGCAAAGACCATGGAATAAAGCAGGAATTTTCTGCTCCTGGAACTCCACAGAAAAATGGAGTTGTTGAAAGAAAGAATAGAACTCTTATTGAAGCTGCACGAACTATGCTTGATGAAGCAAAGTTACCAACCTATTTTTGGGCTGAAGCTGTGCAGACTGCTTGTTTTACTCAGAATGCAACACTTATCAACAAGCATGGAAAGATACCATATGAGATGGTGAAGAAAAAGAAGCCAAATCTGAAATATTTTCATGTATTTGGATGCAAGTGTTTTGTTCTTAAGACTCATCCTGAACAGCTATCAAAATTTGGTCTAAAAGCTAATGAAGGAATTTTTGTTGGATATCCACTTTCCACAAGAAGATTACAGGACTTGAAGATTTCAATGATCATGAACAGTTGAGATTTGAGAAAGAAGTTTTAAATTCTGATTCTGTAAATCCTGACAGTCTAAATCCTGACAGTCCAAATCTTGATACTGCAAACTCTAATGGGTTAAACTCTGATGTTATTGAAACTGTGGTAACTACGCCAAAGGAAAATGTACTTGTGCAGGGGGAGCATATTGAAGATACAACCACATCTCAAGAAGCATCAGAACCTAGAACAGGCTCTTCAAGTTCTGATAGGGCAAGTTCTGATAATTCTGGAAACTCAAATTTTGATTCATCAAGTTCTGATGGGCCAAATTCTGATAATTCTAGAAACTCAAATTCTGAAGGATCCAACTCAGAGGGCATAATTTCAGGGGGAGCATCAGAATATGTTGATGGAGACAGTATGGATAATGGGGGAGCATCCAGTTCTAGAGATAATCTTCCATCTGCAAGGAAGTGGACTAAAGCACATACACCTGACTTGATTATTGGAGATCCTGAAGCAGGTATAAGAACTAGAACAGCAACATCAAATGAATGTCTCTATCACTCTTTTCTTTCTCAGACTGAACCAAAGAAAGTGGACGAAGCTATTCAAGATGCTGATTGGGTGCAAGCAATGCAGGAAGAGTTAAATGAATTTGAAAGAAATAAAGTCTGGACCCTAGTGCCAAGACCAAACAACAGATCTGTTGTTGGTACAAAATGGGTGTTCAGAAACAAAACTGATAGTGATGGCATAATTACAAGGAATAAAGCAAGGCTGGTTGCAAAAGGATATTCTCAACAGGAAGGAATTGATTATGATGAAATATTTGCACCGGTTGCTAGATTGGAAGCCATAAGGATATTTTTGGCTTATGCTGATCACAAAAAGTTTAAAGTCTTTCAAATAGATGTAAAAAGTGCTTTTTTAATAGAGAATTGGAAGAAGAAGTATATGTTGAACAACCTCAAGTTTTTGTAGATTCAAAATTTACTTATCATGTCTACAGACTTGACAAAGCACTTTATGGCCTTAAGCAAGCTCCAAGAGCATGGTATGAGACATTAGCTCAGTTTCTTCTGGAAAGTGGATTCAACATAGGGACTATTGATAAAACTTTATTTTATCTCAACCATGGAAAGGACTTACTTTTGGTACAAGTATATGTTGATGATATCATTTTTGGTTCTACAAATGACAGACTGTGTAAAAGGTTTGCCAAGCTAATGCAGTCAAGATACCAAATGAGTATGATGGGAGAACTTAGCTATTTTTTGGGCCTTCAAGTTAAGCAGAATGAAGAAGGAACTTTGATTTGTCAATCTAAGTACACTAGAAATTTGTTGAAGAAATTTGGAATGCAGGACTGTTCAAGTGCATCCACTCCTATGGCCACTGCAACAAAATTGGATAAGGATACTGGTATATCAGTAGATATTACTGATTACAGAGGTATGATTGGCTCATTACTCTATCTAACTGCAAGTAGACCTGATATCATGTATGCTACCTGTCTTTGTGCAAGATTTCAAGCAGATCCAAGAGAACCTCACTTAACAGCTGTGAAAAGAATTTTCAAGTACCTTAAGGGTACAGCTGATCTAGGATTGTGGTATCCTAGGGAATCATACTTTAAGCTAATAGGTTACTCAGATGCAGATTTTGCAGGGTGCAAAATTGACAGGAAAAGCACAAGTGAAAGCTGCCAATTTCTTGGAGGCAGATTAGTTTCTTGGTTTAGCAAGAAACAAAAGTCAATTTCCACATCAACTGCAGAGGCAGAGTACATTGCTGCAGGAAGCTGTTGTGCACAGATTCTTTGGATGAAGAATCAGTTACTGGATTATGGGTTAGAATTTTCTAAAATCCCTATTTACTGTGATAATCAAAGTGCTATTGCTATGACAGGTAATCCAGTTCAACACTCAATGACAAAGCACATTAGCATAAGGTACCACTTCATAAGGGAACATGTGATGGAAGGTACAGTGGAATTGCATTTTGTTCCAACAGATCAACAACTAGCAGATATCTTCACAAAACCACTATGTGAAGCTACTTTTACAAGATTGGTAAATGAAGTTGGAATGGTTTAAGGTTCTTTCTCTAAATCTGTTTAGTTTATGTTCTGATACATCAGACTTTATGATCAGTATTTATAGATATTACTATCTTTGTGTATTCTGTGCTTAAATTGAAATTTCCTTAAGTGATGATTGTTGTCTGATGTGAATCTCTAAACTCTGATAGTGATATGAATGTTTCTGTGACTATTCAATCCAATGAGGATAACTGTGCTAGATGCTGACCTAGTAGTATTGAATATACTAAAGATCCCATGTTTGAAGTAATTGTTTATGTGGAAATCTTTTAACACAAGCAAATTCTGATACTGAGCTTGGTTAGGTTTACTTTGTGTATCTTATTACTAAGTCAAAAACTAGAATAGTGCTTCTTATCTGTTAAGTACTGATGTTGGTAAATCTTATGGATGTACTAAGTGTTGATAAACCTCACTTATCAAAAGAAAAAGAAAAAGAAAAGAAATAAAAATCAGGTACTCCTTTGAGATCTAGAGAAAAATACATGTGGAAGGGAAGACCCAAGTGCATCGCTGGTATTAAGTAATATGCATTAGAAAAGCAAAATAAATTTTCTTGATGACTTTTCACATTCTCTGATTACTGGAGAAATACTCTGATAATAGCATAAATCTTGATAAGCAGTCGTGACTCACTTACACTGAGAAGCCACTGTAAAAAGGAATTTCAAAAGATGCATAAAATGAGCACAAAATAGTTGAGGTGGACTTATGCATGAACTCATTCTGTAGTGGACTTCAGACTAATGACATATTTTGAGCAAAGTTCTGAGTTATGCCTTATTTTTAAGATGTACTGAAGTGAATCAGACTTTACTCTTTGTTTGATATTTAGCTTAATGCACACACTTACACTCCATATGAATGATGAAAATTACTGTGGTGATCAATGTTGTTTTAGATGAACAGTTTAAGTATCAGTTGCATAAATTATGAGGACAAGTTCTGATGGAAGTTCTGATGATTAAGTTCTGTTGTAACCATATCAGTATTTGTGTGAAGAATTACAGAAATAAACTTTCACCTTTTGAGTTAAGAAGCCATATTCTGATGACTTTTAAATTCTAATAATAATCAAGTTCTGATGCTGACATGGCAGTATTTATTTACTTGGTTTACTTTTAAGTCAATACTTGAACGGTTATATTTTTCAGAATATTGGTCTATGTGAGATAGAGCAGTAATAATCATTTGTTTAGTGGGAACAGTTTCTTTTTAAAAAACTGAACGTGCAAAGTAATCATTACTTATTTACCGTGCCCATTAACTTTTGTCTTAACTGCTGCATGGCTGACAGTTGTAAGGTCTGTTCCACTTCTCAATAATTGTTGTCACGTGGGTTGTCTAAGTAAAAGAGATAAAAGATTTTCAAATCTTTTATTCACATTTCTATTCAATTCACTCTCTCTCTTTTTCTTATTCTCTCACATTTTCTGACGGTTTTCTATACAGCATTTCATCAAACACCTTTCAGGCACACTTCTTTCTCACTTACTTCTGATGGCGCCCAAGGATTTAATTGTTGATGGAGCCAAGTTTGTACCAAATAACTATGCTGCAATCTTGAATAAGGCTGAAGCTCCATCAGATCTGCCCTTTGTGCAAGATTTTTTAGCCAATAGTGAGATTGGGTATGCTTTGACCCAACCTCAAACTATTTCAAGCAAACAAGTGCTGACATTTTGGTGAACTGGGCTTTTTTATAATGGTGGTGCTGCTGGTTCACCAAGCATAAATTTCAAATCAAGAGATGTCGAGCATGTGGTTACTCCAGGAGCAGTTCGTAAAGCTCTCCACTTACCTGAAGGTTGTACATTCTCAACAGTGGAGGATCCTGTTTTACAGCAGCTTATGTCCAGTCTGGGCTATGAGAAAAGTGTGGGAAAGCTGGGTCAACTGAAAAGATCAAATATCAGAAAGGAATGGAGCTTTTTCTTTGATTGTATCACCAAGGCATTCGCCAATAAATGCTCCAACTTTGATGCTATTCCCATCATGAGTCAGCAAATCGGGTATGCCCTTATCCATCAAACTCATTTTGATTTTGCAAGTGTTGTGCTAGGTTTTATAGGGGATAGGATGACAGAGGATAGGAATGTAGTATACTTTGCTAGATTCTGTCAGCTTATATATACTTATTGTTGTGCTGATGAACCCCAACCAGCCAGTGATTTAATTTCACCCTTTAAGCTTGCAAAAAGGGTCTTTAATGATTTGTTAAATGCTGACAATAAGAAACAAGTGCCGAGACCCTTCCAGATTCCTCAGTTAGTAAAACAAATCTTGGTAAATGCTGATCCACAAACTTATACACCTGTCTATCCTGATGTCCAACCCACCAACTCATCACAACTAACACAACAGCCATCAGAACATACCATCTCTCACCTACCTCAAACTCAACCACAACCTTCAGCACATCCAATGAAGCTTTCTTCTTCAAGAGCAAAGAGGACTAAGATAGTACCTCAGTCACTGCAGAAAAGAAGGAGGATAGTTCTGAGAGATGAGTCGGATACTGAGGAACAGGTTCCTATATCATAACCTGTTGTTGTAGAAGCTGAGAAGATCTCTTCTCAGAAAGATACTGAAACTGGGAGTTCTAGGCCCCTCAAAAGGCTTAGAGAGCTAAATTCTGATGATGAAGCTCCCAAAGTCTCTACTTCAGCAAAGAGACTTAAAAAGCAAAGAGCCAGGAGGGCTGTAAGTGAATCATCACACTCTGAAGAAATCCTGGAAGCAGCAGCTAAGGAAGGGGGTCAAGAATCTCTGATCCCAACAGAACCTATAGTAATTGAATTACTTCCCACTGCTGAATCAGCTCACAAGTCTCCTATTCAAGAACAAGAGGATATTCCAGAGAAAGTGCTTACACCTCCTGTGTCTCCTATTAATGATCCAGTACATGCTGAAGATCCAGGTACAAGTGATGAAATAGATATTCACAACTTGGTTGTACCTGATGTTCTGTACTTGGAAGCTCCACCCACTCAAGTTACTCCACCAACAACACCACTTCTAGATGTTGATTTCAAAGCAGATATTCCAATAACACCAATTCTGAATCTAGATGATGAAGATCAGATTGTAGGTGGGCATCAAAATTTGGATGTTGATCAGAACTTAGTTGCAGATCAAAATTTAGAGGATGATGTTGAAACCTCTATAGCCTCACATATTGTTATTCTATCAGAGGATGTTGATACTATAGGCTCTGAAAGTTCTGATGCTGAAAATGCTGAAATTACTGGTGAAGCTGCTACAAATGTAGATGCTAATGCAGCTGGTCCATCTGGACATGCACCTCAACAAGCTCCATGCAAAGCTGATCTAATCAAGAAGTTTGTTAGAGAGGATGTACCAGTACCTTGGAGTGAAAATCCTAGAGGAAAGGAGTGGATTAAGGAGTGGAACAAAGTTAATTTTGTTCCTACTGAAAAAATTCTTGCTGAGCACCTGGCCAAAGCTGATGAAATGCTGATAAATGATGATTTCAAGGCACAGCTGAGAGTTACTGTATTGAGTACTAGGCACCTTTAAGGTCAACACTCAATAACTCATGACAAGGTGAACAAAATTTAAGAATCACTGATCCAGCAAGATATGAATGTAAAATTGGAAAAGAACAGATTTTTTAAGCCAACCTTTGACCGAAATGGGTATATTGAAAAGACTCAGGAGAAGCAACAAGATCAGATTTCTGAAATTCTAAAGAATCAAGCTTCTCAGCAAACTCAACTCAATGAGATACAATCCTCAGTGGAATTGCTTGTCTCTCTTCTTCTACCTGCTGATGCCAAAAAGGGGGAGAAATTGATTAAGTCCAAATGCAAATCTATTCAACCACTGAAGGGTAAGGATGATGGAAATGATGACCAGGGAAACTCTGAAAAGGGTAGAGGTCATGGTCAAGGTCAAGGTTCTTTATCTATGAAAGCTAAAACTTCTACTCAGAGATCAAGCTCTGATGTTGATAGAAGAATAAGTTCTGGTAAACAAGTTCTGACAAAGCCTGATGTTCCTGCACAGGGTGAAAGTCAAGAGTTTATGCAGAAACTGAAGCTCAAGGGTAAGGAAACAATAGTTTACTATCAAGACCCTAAGTTACAGAAGCTGGATGAAGAAATTTCAAAGAGATTATTTCTTAAAGAAAATCCAGGAATGGACTTTGAAGGTCTAAAGGAAGAAGAAGCCAGACTTAAAGCAGAAAATGTCACATCCAAGTCTAAAGCTTCTATTGTTGAAAAGAAACTTCCAAAGCCTAAGTGCATTGTGATAAAAGAAAAGTCAATTTCTGAGGCAACCAAATCCAAGTCACAAGTGGAGGTAGATCCAAGATCCAAGGGTAAAGCAAAAATTGATGAACCTGTAAAGGTATACATGCCAATCATGGATGAAGAAATAATTAATGATGAAGATACTAGTCTGATTTTGAAGAAAAAGAATATTCAAACAACCTCTGACATAGCTCATGTTGTTCAAGATCAGGACTTAGTAAAATCTGATATTACAGTGAAGCAAGCAACCTCTGACATAGCTCAAGTTGGCTTGATATCAGAAGATAAAGAAAAGGAAATCTCTGACATTGCTCATGTTAAACCTTCAAAGATGCTACTACCAGGATTCACAAAAGCTCAACAGACTCAACTTTTGAAGACTACATCAAGTGGTTTTGATGCAAGAGTTATTAGAGGAAAGGAAGCTAGAAACAAATCAGGATTGGGTAGTTCTAAAGAGAAGAGAATACACAACACTACCAATGATCCAACTTCCTTAAGTGAACCAGGAGTAGGAGCAACTCCTGAAAGATTGAATCAACTTGAATCTATACAAATGGTTTACCACTCTGTTTTGAAAGAAGATATCATGTTATACTTTATGATAGGTGGGAGGGTATTCTAGATCAGGAAGAATGCTATTCCATTGAAGTATTTTAAAGAACCGGAACATGTTCTATTTCTACTTCAAGTGAAAAACAGATCAACAGATGGTGCTGCAGGTTATTTAAAGTCAAATATTCAAAGACAGAAGAGGCTTTACTCTGTAAAGTCTGACAGCCCATACTGTCCTAAGTACAGATCTCACAGGAGAGATATTGTTGAAATGAAGCCTAATACTGCTAAAATCATCACTACATTTTCTGGTATTAAGGGACTTGAATTCAATCTAGAGTCTGATAAAGCCTATATCATCAGACTGAATCAGGATATAAGGAAAGTAAAAATAAATGATCTCAGGGCTGCCATCTTCCAAACAGGTGAAGATACAGTTGAACTTAAAGATGCAAAAAGGAGGATGAAGAATGAACTTGAATATGCTGAGAGAAGTCTGTTAAAGAATTATCTCAGAACAACTCCTGACATCAAAGAGATCAAAAATGGAAGCCAAGTCAAAGATCTACAACTGCTTAAATTCTGAAGGATATACAGACTGAAGCTGATATCAGACTTTAAGGATGGTAAAGTTGTAAGGACTGTAAGTTGTAGTTATCTAGTCAAATTCTCATGCATTTGTACTTAATGTTTTTGACATCATCAAATTGAAAGAGATATGTCCTAAGTCCAATCATGTATGAGGATTTAGGAATAACTTTTATGTAATCTGTTTTGATTTCATTTATATTAATAAAAGACTTGTTTTGTTTTTATTGCGGGCTCTATCTATTTAAATGTTTAAATAAGATATACCACAGTTTAGAGTAAAGCTTTTTATGGATTGTGATGAGATCATAATAATGAGACCTAAAAGATGATAACTCTAAGCTAAATAGTTCCTGGTCGTAGGATTACTAACTGGTAATTAATAATCCGCAAAGATCGGTACATACTATGCTTGCTTCATTATGAAGGATGTCTGTTCTCATAGACATTTGTATGGTAACACTATAGCTAGTATGTAGGTGCTTATTATAGAATAAGTTCACTGAACATGACTCACACAGCTGAACAACTGATGGAGTTCACTCACGTGTCAGCAGTTGTTCACATAGTGATAGTTGTACAAGTATCCTTAGACTTGAGGTCATCATAGTCATCTTGTGTACACTGAACTATGCTTTGGTTTAGTTCTTAGTCTCAAGGGACAATTATAAGGGCTCTACTGGGTATAGGAATTTGTACACGAAGATAGTGTATGATCAATAAAGGATCTACCCCTTCCAGTGTAGGAAGAGAATGTTCAATGCTGATCCACTTATGTTAGTTCAGGAATCTCTGGCCAGAGTGAATGAAATTAGAAAGGAGTTTCTAATTTACATTAAATAGAACTAAGCATAGTGAATGGGAAATCAAGTGATTAAATAAGATAGGCTTGACACAAGTTCCATGCCTTGTATTTAATCGTGACATTGCAGGGTAGAAGGAATTAATTGTACGGTAACTACTCACTGAATAGGTTCTTGGTATTCTAAGCAGTGAATTTGTATTATCCGGATAGTCGCGATATGCTGAGAAGTATCCCTCACGATGTAGAATAAATATGATTAATTAATTAATCATATTTAATAAATTAGAGAATTTATATAAATAATGATAAAATAGTTTTATTATTATTTATTTCTACTACCGGCTTAATATTGAACCTACAGGGTCACACCAAAGAGAATGATTTAATGGTGGAGGAATTAATTAATAATGGCTGATAATTATTTATTTATGAAATAAATAATTAATTGGCAAATTTAATAATTGATTAAATGAGATTTAATTGATTATAAATTAATTAAAAAAAGGTTCTTTATATTATTAATTAAGAATTTAATTTTTGGAAATTAAATCAAGTGAGAGAATTATTTCTAAAGAGTTTAGAAAAAGGATTAATAATTAAAAGGTATTTTAATTATTAGTGAGAATAACAAAGGGTTAATAATAATAATATTTTATGGCAAAATTTTTAGCTGAAAATTTTGCCTATAAATATACTATTATAAATCCTATTTTTGCCTCAACCAAAAAGATTTACAAAACCATAATTCTCTCCATCTCCTCCTCCTTCATTACATCGTTTTCTTGGTGGATGCCGGTGGAGTGCTTCACACTTGAGGAGCAGCTGTTAAGGATCTCCGTTCATCGTTCTTGGATCGCTATTAAAGACTTCCATCTTTCCATTAACGTAAAGCTTCTTAAGGTAAACACACTGAACTACGAATTAAATATTATTTTTCGCAAGGATCCTGCGGAGGGTTTTGTTTTTTTTAAGATGAAATTTACGTTTTCGCTGCGTTTATGTACTAAAAAATCCTTCACAAATATCTGTTGAACTTGTATATTATGCTAATTTACAAGTTGGGGGAGATTGTTAGATATATTTGTGATATCATGTATAATGATGATTTGTGTTTAGTTTTCAGATCTTAACTAACAGAACAAATCAGGACTTAACTGGAAATCAGTACTCATACTGAAGTTAGGACTTAAGATATCAGAACTTAAGTTATCAGAAGATATTTATCAGGAGATAATATCAGGACTTAAGGAGACTTTCAGATAAGGAAGACGGCTGATTGAAAGGAAAGAAGATCGAGACTAAAACAAGAAGAGATATGCATGAAGAAGAATTCTATGAAGAATAGAATACATGGAAGAAAAGATAACTAGTTGATATATTTTAGGATGCAGACTTATGTTCGATATCAATTAGAAGATTATCTTGTAACTGTGTGTCTATATAAACACAGCATAGAGTTTACACTCTATGTGTTATCTTAATCGAGAATATTATTCATTGTAACCCTAGCAGCTCTCGTGATATTTGTTCATCACTGAGAGAGAACGGTTCCATTGTAATACTGTTTTATTAATAAGATTATTCTGTGTTTCATACTTGTGTTCTTAATTCGATTTGATTGTGCTAGACACTGTATTGAACCCCATTCTACAGTGTCTGTGACCTAACACTTTTCATTCATCTGCAATTGTTATATATATTAAAACCATGGCGTATTCGATTTCTAAATGTTCTCGAATTTAACTCCAGATTTAAGAATTCAAGAGAGAAACTTGACAGGGTACGATTGACATACAAATTTGTTGGCGTCCCATAATGCCCTTTTTGAATTATAATCAAATATATTCATCAAGCAAAAATTCTTTACTATTTAGAAGAAAAATACTAATCTTGGAGATATTACCCGCATATTCTAAACCAATTTTGTCATTTATCCCAGTTTTAGGAAGTCTCGATATAAAATCCATTACAAGGCTCTTCCCTAACGTTCTACTACATATAACATTCATTCTCATCTTCACGCCATATTATCATAAAGTTCCCTTTCACATCTATGTCCTGTATCATATTTTGGGAATAAACTGAATTTCTCAAGTTAGCGACGTTTAGTCAATTCTTATATCTTAATCCTACCTTACATAGTTTTTTGTTTACTTATGAATAGTTTACTTTATTTCAGTTCATCACGGTCCACAATGTTTCCTTTACTTCTGTCAAAAATATTAGATTAAGTAATAATATCGATCAATTCCAATCCATACTTGAATCTGATAGCGCGCCACAATCTCCTTGTAGCAATATCAACTTATTCCTCGGGTAAAGTATTCGTTAATAAAAGAATGATTAGGTTTAGTTAACTTATCCTTAATAATTTAAATAACGCTTGCTTCATCTCTGGTTTTTAAGTGATTTTACTATATCGCTCTTTAATGTTTACTTACACGTCCTTACCTATTTAATCACATTTTCATAATGAACTTCATATCTCCAATTATTGGCGTTTCTCTCTGTCCCTTACTTTAGTTTTGGCACCCTAACGTTCATAACTTACCTATATCTTGGGCAATTTTATAAAATTTCTTTATCATCCTTTTGATTCCACTCTCTTTCCTAGTTAAGTTCCCCCATTCTGATGACTTATTATCTTTTCTTAACATAAGTGATGTCTTCTCCCTAATAGTACTGATTTGTTCATCATTAGATAAGTCATTTATATGGCTAACACTTGAATGAAAGCTTTCTATTAATAAATATTTGAATTCTTGTTAACAGAACTATCAAAATCCATTAACAGCTATTTCCTTAGCCTTACTCAAATAATCACTAATCGCATAACTTTTATTTTTAATCAACTCCAACTATCCTCTGTCACACCTTTGGCTTCTTTGCATTGAAGATATGTTTCAGATTATTGAGGTCTATGCCGGCTATACATCGTCTATCCTACATAATCAAGACATCTCCCTCTTTAGTTCACATGCTAACATTGTCAGCTTATATCATACATCAAATACTTGTATTCGCGAGTTCCCCGGTATTTTGGAATAATTCTTATTACATTTTCGTTCTATATTGGTATACCTTCAAATCCTTTAATAAAACCTTATTACAGAAGATTAAATTTCTTTAATCGTCTAACAAAATCCATATTGGCGTAGTTTTCAATCTCTTCTTTATTCAACCTCTCTTCTTCATTCTCTTTCTTCCTTCTCTTGGCTCTTATCTTGAACCTTTAGTTCTTGAAAATGTTCTTCTCACTCACATGTGCAAATAACTTTTTAATTCTCTTGTCCATTACAAAAAGGCATATTCATCTAGATAAGGTCTCGCACGCTTGCAGTAACATCGCGCTAATTCCACTAAATTTCTGAATTCTACTGATGTTTTTACTTCCTCCAATTTCTAATTTCTTTGACTTTGAATTTGAAAATCATGTTAGAATTTGACTCAATCTAATTGGAATCAATTTTTTTCCATCTAACTGACCATAAATGGTAAAATTAACCAATTAACTCTTTTAATTGATCAACTGAACCAAGTGATTACTAGCTAAATGAAATCAAAATCCAATTATATAAAGTCAGTTTGGTCATAACAACCTTTTTCAGGAACCAAAATCGTAATCATTTGGAGTAATAACAGGAATATCTAACACACGGAAGTTTACTTTCCACCTTTAAAAGTAGAGTGTTTTCTGAAAATTTGGGCAACATCTCCCCTATATTATGGACTACCAGTCGGACTCAAACCGACACCAACAATCAACCAAACAATCAACAACCATATCAATCCACCATTATCCCTTAAACCTCATCATTTCATCATACTTTAGAAGATATCATACTGATAATCACATATACTATTAACTGACATAGCATACATCTTTTAATCGAACTAAAGTCATAAACAACAGTTAATTACTATAGCCATACCTTTTCTCACTTCTTTCAGAAAATCACAGAATATTACTGATAAATATAAAATTATTCTACTATTTCTCACAAATTTTATTCCAAGATTCTTCTAGTTTATTGTTCAATTCAAGTTTTCTTATTAACAATTCATACTACTTATATCCTTTCATAAACCCGTTTATAGCATATCTTTTAGTCGTATTTTCTACCGTTGATACTTATATAAATGCTTTAAAGAAATTATGCGGCACTTTTCAACTAATGGAGTAACTCAATTATTCTTGACATGTATTTATTCTCATTAGTTAACTTGTTTAACTGCTATTAACCAACACATGGTCCTAACCAATACAATCATATTATGTGAAAACTCAATTAGTTTAAAATCTTTACTTCTTAAAAGATTTCACAGTTGGATCACCATTTTTTCATCTTTACCTATGTTCCCGTACAGAACCTCCGTCCCTGGCTCAGTTATGGGCGTCCAATTTACCATAAAAATCTTACTGGAGTTGGAAAGCCTAATAATTCCTTGAAGAACACGCTCAAGGTTTATTTGTGATTAAAATTCCTTCGATTCTCAAACCCTTATGCCAGGTATCTCTCACATGGCTGGGGTATGCTTCGCCTTCTAATGTATTAATCACCCATCCGGTTCATTCTTGAATATTCCTTCATTTTCTTCTACTATTCAATCAAACATTTTGCTAACTAATTCATTTTATGACAAAATCTTAGGCTTTAAATATATATTGAATAAAAAATGTCTGCTCTTAACCTGATGTCTCGTAACAACCACGTTGTCTGCATATTGATTCTTCTTTACGCGTGAATGTCCACCATTTATCGTCTTACAATCATTTATATACTCAACATGTAATTTCCAGCTACTACAAGAAATTATTTCATTTTATTTAAAACTTTCAAGGAATAGACTTTACATAAGAAGAGAATTTGTGTATATAATTTTAATGGGAAAGTTGTGTATAGAACAACAGTACAACAAAATAAGTGAAAGAATTCATGGGTCAAATAATCATAATTGAAGATGGAAGAACAAGTGATGATTTGGATATGAATGAGACAACCATATTTGTACTCAAGATGACCAGTATTTCATACTATATGGTATACAACACATGATTAGGTGGTGTCCCACCAGACTCTTCGTCATTCTGACAAAGCGTCACACCATAACACTGCTTATCTCAATTAAAAGGAAGTATTTTGTAAAAGGAATGATTTGAAAAGAAATATCATAACCTCTTTTTCTTTATTGCCTCGTTGAACGAATTAATGAAGAAGTTTATATTTGTTCAAAGGTTAAAATAATATACGCTATCACGTTATAGAAAAGAATGATATCGTTGCTTGTTATCCACGTTCATCACTTCAATAGTTCGACCATAATTGCGTTTTTACAAAATTTATAGTCATAGCTTCTAACTTCGTCTATGTCGCGCAGAATAACCAGCGATCATGATATACCTCGACTTCATCAATGAGAATATTATTCTTCTTCAATCGTCTGGAAGATTCCCCCATTTTCTTCAATCATCCTCGGGCTTTGCTTAGGTCAACAAACCTTTTTAAACTTTAATAATTTCATGAATTAGGTAATTAATGTTCCCATATCTTGATTCGATTATTAATACTGTTAACCAAGGGTTGCACTCTACTTCTGAGAAAATTTTAAACTTCTACGTATTAATGGGCCTACTTGGCCTTCTGAATTACAGAATCTAGGTCCATTATTCTTCCAGGGAATTTTCAGCTTAAAATAATAGGAACTCATGTAGTAATTCGACAACCAATTTTTGAAACACATTTTATGTAAAAATATTTAAGAAATTTATTAAGAAAACCTTTTTTGAAAACTTGTTTTAAGATTTTGAAAATCACACACATGGTCGTCATTACTATATAAGTTGTTTGTTATTCTCACAATCCGCTAATGAGGTACCTAATTTAAGAAACGACTACATAAGGGTCCATTCACCTTGATATATCTTTCATTCCTCCTTAGGTTCATTTCTCATTCATTAGTAAACGAAAACTTCATTTACCGTTGCATACTATCTTATTCATGATCCTAACTCTAATGCGGACATATAATGCTATCTTTGATGTTCTCGTCATCGTCCCTGATGTCATATATACAACCAATTAACACAATTCAGCATTCTATTCATAGATAAGGTCGTATATCTTTGCTAGTCTTAGGTATACCTAATATGGTAGATATCATTCCTTGAGCGGCGCCCGGAAAATGATAAGAAACTTCTCGCAATGATGGTGCCTTTGAAATTTGCAACGTTGGCTCTTCGTCAGCTTCAATCAATTTGTTACCTCCAATATGAAACTTGTCCAACTACATAATTCTAAGTTGGATCATACTGAAACTCATCTATCTTTACTTATATGAAGCTCTCACGCGAATCAATCTCCTTTTTCTTTAAGACTGCATAAAAAGCAGGATAATTTACCCAATCTCCGCCGAGCTGTCGTCTCTTCACAGCTATAAAATCTGAGAACTCAATATATATATAGCGTCAATATACCCTCCTTACACTTATCTTAACAATATCCTATCTTACTAATCCATATCGGATCTGCTAATCTTAATTCACACTCAACTCGAACTCAAAATGAGTATACTTAGGGTCTTTCCTATCTTATATGGCCTGACACTCCTATCTTACTTCCACTTATTCTTAATTCAGGGACCAATAACATGTTGCTCTGATACCAACTTGTAACATCCCCAAATCTGGGGTCAGGATTGGGTGTCACTAAATAACTTTAAACAATATAACCCCGTATATTAAAACAAAAATACAGATAACCCCTCAATTCCGGATCGTTTACAGGTTATGGTATGAAACAAGAATCTAACCTTCTAAAATTTATATCGACTATATACAATTTTATTACCTCTTTACTAACTTCCTCATTTTATTTACTCTAACATCTCCAACTTCTCGCAGCTGGGATTTCTCCAACTTTGCTGTCTATTAAGAGTTATTCACTTTAATCCTCATTCGAAGCTGAAAGAAATAAGAATTCACAAAGTAAGAGTGAGCCAAAAAAGCCCAGCAAGTATCATTATAAGTTTCCATGTATCATTTAAAAGAAACATCTAGAAACAATTTTTAAAAGACTTTAAAAACATCTTTATTTATTTGAAAAAGTTGAGCGAACAAAACATCGGCCCTCATTGACCTTTAATCATAAATCACATTTCTCTGAGAAGAACATCACACAATTGTCAGATTCATTTCTTGAATCAGGTATTTGTCTGGTTTTAAAATCATAAAATTTCCAAGAAGAAATGCTGTTAATGGCGATAATAAATTAGACTGGACACGAGAACCAACATATGCACTATACACTGCTGATCAGTCAGGATACAGTGCGGATCTATACCCACCTGTATAGACCCACCATCATATCAAGGTATTCAGGCCCATTTTTGACCTTCATATATAAAGGGTTCATCCATTTTTGGCTCTTAGGGTCTAGCTCATTCCTGGCCCTCATCGTAACCATCCAGCCCGTAGAGTATTTTGATATCAAATCATTTTGATTTCAAAACATCTCGATTCAGGGTTTACAAATAACCCGGAATAATAGGTATTTGCTCAAGAGATCACCAACAATAATCAGGAACAAGATCAAAAAGGTATTTGCATAATTAAGAGTAATTGCAGCGAAATATAAAAATATTTAACTATTTTTAACCCCCTGATCTTTAACTATCTACCATATCACTCAGTTCTGGTATGTCTGTATTTCCATAGACAAGCTATCTGACCTTTCTTGTTAATCACCATCCTATGTTGATCTTATCTCTATATCTATTCGTCTCATTACCACATATATCCAGGCTTACTTTCACTATCACTGTCTGGCTTTGAATTCCTCGAACTATATGTATCTATCATAAAAGATACTATTTCAATTAACCGACAATATATAATTGTCTAATCTATACATTTATCCTTATCATCTACCCATTTGATAATAACAGATAAGGATCTTTAATCATATAAAATTTAATAGACATGTGGATTTACAATTCACATAGCATTTAATACATAAGGGACGTATTATATAATTCATATACATATGATTCAGTTCGTGAAAATATTCGACTCGTTACATTCATAATTGAAATCGGGTCAAAATAGTATATATCGATCAATAACCGACTCAGAATGACTCACAAAATAAGCAACCCTTCGATTTAAAAGAATTTAGGGCTTGCAAGTATTTTTAATGGAAGCAAAATATTTTTCTGAGTCTGGAGGCGTTTGTTTCGTATTAAACGGACGAACGGTATATTTATTACGAATTTTTGAACAATTTTCAGAATTAAAACGGGCCTCCGAATCATTTTATAAATAAATAACAGGGTTTTAATACCCGAATCTGACTTTAAAATCATTTTATAATAATTATCGAGCCTTGAAAATAATTTACAATAATATTGTAAAGCTCAAAACTATTTTTCGAAATTTTTAAATAAAAAATAATAATTAAATCTAATTAAATAATTAATTAAAATTAATTAATAACTAATTAAATTAATTAATCAATTAATTTTTTAAATTAATTGACTAATAAAATAATTAATTATCTAAAATTAATTAATTAAATAATTAAGATTTATTTTTGAATTAAAAAACTTATTTTCAGAATAATTAAATAATTAAAAACAATAATCTGAATTTAAAATAATTAAATAAACATTTCTCTGATTTTTAAAATGAATAAAAATATCATTTTTAAAATAAACTAAACTGTCATGGCATTTTTGTAAATAACTGAACTTCGATACTAAATTTGAAAAATCTGGAAAGTTTAGGGGCTAAAACGTAATTTTCCATCTTCAGTCGTCTTCTTCGGCGAAACGACGGCGGCGCCGTCGCCAGCCACCGTCGACCGCCCAGAACTCGACCAAAAGCTCCAAATTTGTTCTACACGACGAGACGATCACGATTCTGCAACCCAAATCGCTAAACACGTCGTGAGTTGGCTGGAAAATCGCGAAGAAACTTGTCGGCAACGAGAACTTCGATCGATCGTGCAACCCAACTCCGACATATGGTGGTGATTTCTATTACACCAATCGATTCCTGGTGATGAGAGGAACACGTTGATCTATACCAGACATCCCAAAAATTCACGAATCAAAAAGCCCTAATTTTGAGCTCAAGAACATTCAAGAACCCTAATTTCGAATCTGTCCGGAATCAATCCTCAATTTCTATATGTTATTGAACTCTATTTTTGAAGTATAATATATGAATTGACCCGAAAAACATGCTCAACCATGTGGAATCATCAAAACAATCAGATAATCACGTTTGCAAAAATTCATATTTTAAATAATATAATTTCGAATTTTTAAAATTTAATAATTTGTCACCTGCTAAATTTGCAGTCTTAGGACCTTGAAAATCAAATCCTACGCCTCAAGAGCTTCGTTTCAGTATATGGCACGCGTGATTCCGAGTCGGTAACCCTTTCGTTTTTTGGTTTGATTCTCAAAAACGCGACGGTTTTACGGATTTTTCTTTGTAATTTTTGGGTTTTTACTGTTCGATTATGATTATACGAATAAAATGAAATAAGAAAAAGGCTATTTATATTTATGGAATATTAATACCCGTTGGATCTATTAGATCAAAAAATAGGTTACTTAGCCGCTAAGTAACTGCAAAAACGATCCAATTTGATACCTGTTTTGGATAATTATCAAAATCGGGCTTCCTATAAAACACTTTATACTAAAATAAATGTAATAATATCCCGTTTTTCGAGAATACGGGTTTTATTTATCTATAAAAATGATTATCGTATCGAAAATTTTATGCCGGGACGCGTAAGGGTCAAACCGTACTCCAGATCAAAAAAGTCAAAACACGGAAAATGTCTGGAATAACCAGATTAGGTTAGGAAGGAGTTTTCCAAAGAATTTCGAGTTATAAAAATGCAAAAATGATTGAAGTTGGACGATTCCCGACTTTATAGATTAGTTTTATAATTATTCAGAAAATAATTATAAATCTATAAATCCTTATAAAATTATACAACAATCCAAAAATTACTAAAAAATACCATAATTATCTATATTTTATTCTGGATATATTAAAAATCAAAATACTTACACTTTATCACATATAAACATCCAAATATCAATATCAGTCATCAGATAATTCACCAAAATTCACATAATAATCATATAATAAATATTTATTTGATAAAAATAATTACACGCTATATCCCGGATGTTACACAAATAGCATCATGTTTTGCCTTGTTCCTCGGTAATCCAACTACAAAGTCCATTGCAAGATGTTCCTACTTCCATTCTGGAATGTCCAATGGTTGTATCAATCCATTGGGCCTTTGATGTTCTGCTTTGATTCTTTGGCAAGTGTAACACTTACTTACCCACTGATAAGTGGCATTTTATACCACTTAGAACATCTTATGCTGGCTTGAATTGATGTCTTGAAATCAAGTATTTTGTGTATTTGATGCGTTTTTCTAGTGTTTGTGCATTTCAGGGTATTAATTGTATTCCTGGAGAGATTTCATCAATAATAAGCCTTGGCATGTGTTTGGCATTGCAAGCGGGAAGATAGGAGCAGATTGCAGTGAAGAAACAGGAGAAAAACAGAGCATTTTCCAGAAGGGGTCTGAGTGGTCGCTCAGCAGAGCTTAGCTCTGCTGAGCGCCCGCTCAGGAATTTTGAGCGGCCGCTCAGGGACCAAAAATTAGAATTATTATTTTGGACTCCTAGTTCTGTTTAACTTCCAACTTCTGAGATATCTGGGATTTATGGGACTCCTATATAAGTAGTTTTCAGAGACGTTTCACAAAAGGTGGGATCGTAGTATTAATCAAGGAGTGAGGAGATAAGGAAGAAGACCGTTTTAGCACACCGCAATGAAGAGGAAGCATATTTTCTTGTGATTCTTTATTTCATTGTAACGTTGTATGCTAGTTTTCTTTACTTTGAACCTATTTACTCTTGTGACGTACTCTGGTTTAATATAAGTAGTTTTAATTATTATTCTTGTGTGTTATTATCATGTTTTCATATGAACCCATGATGACGATGAATGCTATCATGGGCTAATCGTGATCATGGGGTCATAACGGATTTACTATGGAATTCTTTAGTTAGTTGTTTAATACCTTAGTGTGTGATGATTGTATGATATCTAGTATTGGTTGTGCTTATTCGTCTTATGTGCGTCGCGAACATATAAGATAGGGTGTTAATCTCTTGTGAAGCGACGGTGGATCTTGAGATTTAGAACTTGTCATGCTAGCATAGGTTCGTGTACGAGGATGCATGATTAGTGGGTAACTCTAACCGTTTTATTCGCCCTGTGTAATCAAAAGGAATAAATTGTGCTTAAATCGTTATGTTGTCAATTTTTGTAGACATATAGGGACTCAACATAATTGATGCATATTCAACTTCTATCTTAATTATGGATGTTTGGTAGAATGGTATTAGTACAATGAAAGTTGGCTTTTATCAGTTTCGTGTTGTTCAATTAATATCATCATTGTTGCATGCTAAGGGTAATAACAATGACTATTCAAGGAAGTAGTAATGAAGTTGTGATCTCATGAGTGTTTTAATATTGTTAATTCAAGTGTTAATTAAGTGCTTAATTCTCGTAGTTAATTGCAGTTAATAATTAGTTAATCAAATCTAAGTGTTATTGTTTTAACATTGAGAAGTAATCATACATTGGTGAGTGAGTGTAATTGAACATAATTAGTCTGAGTCTCTGTGGGAACGAACTAGAATGTATTCTATATTACTTGCGAACGCGTATACTTGCGTGTGTTATTAGCGCGTGTTTTCTCCCTAACAAGTTTTTGGCGCCGCTGCCGGGGACTCGGCGTATTTGTTTAGTTTATGTACTTACCATCAGTGGTCATTAGGACTCAGTGCTTAAGACGTGTTACTTATTATTTCTAGTTGTGTTTCAGGTACTTTAGCGAGCGTTTATGCAAACACGTTCTCGTACTCGCAAGAGGACTTTAGATACAGCTGAGGAGACAGACGAAGTTCTTGATATTCCGGAGAAGATAGATTTTGAAGATTCGGATTCAGGAAGTGAGCAGAAAGAGCCAATAATCATGGGTGATCGTATAGTTCCGGCAGATCCAGCTCTTATGGACTTTTCTCGGCCTAAAATTGATGACATTCAGTCTAGTATTATGCACCCGGCTATTAAGGCCAATAACTTTGAAATCAAGCCGGGCACTATTCAGATGGTACAGAATTCTGTTTCGTTTGGAGGTGCTGCGACTGAAGACCCCAACATGCACATAAGGAATTTTGTCGAGATCTGTAGTACTTTCAAATATAATGGTGTGACTGATGAGGCTATCAAGCTGAGGCTTTTCCCATTTTCACTGAGGGATAAAGCTAAGGACTGGTTACATTTTGAACCAGCTGGGTCTATCACTACTTGGCAAGATCTTGCGCAAAAGTTTCTGGTGAAGTTTTATCCAATGGCGAAGACTGCGGCTATGAGGAGTGCTCTTACTCAGTTTGCGCAGCAACCTACAGAATCGATGTGCGAAGCTTGGGAGCGCTACAAGAGATGTTGAGAAAGTGACCACATCATGGAATGCCTGATTGGATGGTGATCACTGGTTTCTATAATGGTTTGGGGGCCCAATCTCGGCCCATGCTCGATGCAGCAGCTGGAGGCGCCTTATGGGCCAAAAGCTATACGGAGGCTTATAATCTTATTAAGACTATGGCTACAAATGAGCATCAAAACCCAACTCAAAGGATGATCCCTGGGAAGGTAGCAGGTATTTTGGAAGTTGATGCAGCTACAGCTATTGCAGCGCAGCTCAAAGCGTTGTCTATGAAGGTCGATTCTCTAGCCACCTATGGAGTTAATCAGATAGCTATGGTCTGTGAGCTTTGTGCAGGTTCTCATGCTACGGATCAGTGTTCTCTTGTTAATGAATCTGTTCAGTATGTGAACAATTATCAGTGACCGCAGCAGCCTGTACCAGCTACTTATCATCCTAACAACAGAAATCATCCAAATTTCAGCTGGAGTAATAATCAGAATACTATTCAGCAACCATATTAGCAAGGCGTAAGTAAACAGTTCAATCCACCTGGATTCCAGCAATCACAACATTATGCTCAAAGGCAGTCATATCCTCAACAAGGAGGTGCAGCTCCACCCTCTAGTGCTGATTTTGAGGAACTTAAGCTGTTTTGCAAAAGTCAGGCGGTCTCCATCAAGACCTTGGAAAATCAAATCGGTCAAATAGCCAATGCAGTGCTCAATCATCAACCTGGCACACTTCCCAGTGATACTGAAGTTCCAGGAAGGAAGGAAGCTAAAGAGCAAGTCAAGGCTATTACCTTAAGGTCTGAAAAAGTTGCTGATGCTGAAAAAGCAAAAGAAGGAGAAGCTGAAGTTGGTGATGAAGAAGCTAAGCAAAAGGAAAAAGCGGCGGAACCAAGGAAGACTACTGTTGAACACACTCTGCCTAAGGATAATACAGGGGAGAAACAGCTCTATCCTCCACCATATTTCCCTAAGAGATTGCAACAACAAAAGCTGGATAAGCAGTTCGGTAAGTTTCTGGAGGTGTTCAAGAAACTTTACATCAATATACCTTTCGCTGAGGCTCTGGAGCAAATGCCTAGTTATGCAAAATTTATGAAGAGTATTCTTGCAAGGAAGGTGAAACTGGATGACCTTGAGACCGTTGCTTTAACGGAAGAATGCAGTGTTGTGCTGTAATAAAAGTTACCTCCAAAGCTTAAAGATCCAGGTAGCTTCATCATTCCTTGCACCATTGGCAAGTTGTCTTTTGACAAGTGCCTCTGTGATTTGGGAGCAAGTATCAATCTGATGCCGTTGTCGATCTTTAAAAAGTTGAATTTGCCTGATCCAAAGCCCACCTACATGTCTCTACAATTGGCTGGTCGTTCTATTACATACCCACGAGGCATAGTGGAGGATGTGCTAGTAAAGGTGGATAAGCTCTTCTTTCCTACAGACTTTGTTATTCTGGATTTCGAGGAAGATAAGAAGATTCCCATAATCTTGGGGAGACCTTTCTTGGCTACAAGCCGTACCTTGATAGATGTGCAGAAAGGTGAACTTACTATGAGGGTGCAGGATCAGGATGTGACATTTATGTATTCAAAGCAATGAAATTCCCTACAGAAGATGAGGAGTGCTTAAAAGTGGATTTGATTGATTCTGCGGTTACTTCAGAACTTGATCAAATGCTAATGACTGATGCATTAGAGAAAGCCTTAGTGGGGGATTTTGACAGTGATGATGAGGATGGCAATGAGCAACTACAATATCTAAATACTTCTCCCTGGAGGCGAAAGCTAGACATGCCATTTGAATCTCTTAGTACTTCTGATCTCAAAAATGCTGAAGGAAAGCTCAAACCATCTATTGAGGAAGCACCTACCTTGGAGCTTAAACCATTACCTGAACACTTGAGGTATGCTTTTTTAGGTGATGCATCTACTTTACCTGTTATTATTGCATCTGACCTTTCAGGTAGTGAGGAGGACAAGCTCTTGAGGATCTTAAGAGAATTCAAATCGGCTATCGGATGGACTACAGCAGACATCAAGGGGATCAGCCCTTCGTACTGCATGCATAAGATTCTGCTAGAGGAGGGTAGTAAGCCGACTGTTGAGCAATAGTGCAGACTTAATCCTATCATAAAAGAAGTGGTGAAGAAAGAAATTCTGAAGTGACTGGATGCAGGAATCATTTATCCTATTTCTGACAGTTCTTGGGTGAGCCCCGTGCAATGTGTACCTAAGAAAGGAGGTATTACTATGGTAGCAAATGAGAAGAACGAGCTCATCCCCACTCGAATAGTCACAGGATGGAGGGTATGCGTGGACTATAGAAAGTTGAACAAGGCCACAAGGAAGGATCACTTCCCTCTTCCATTTATTGATCAGATGATTGACAGGTTGGCCGGTCATGAGTATTATTGTCTTCTGGATGGTTATTCGGGGTATAATCAGATATGTATTGCACCAGAGGATCAATAAAAGACTATCTTCACTTGTCCATTTGGCACGTTTACTTTTCATAGAGTTTCGTTTGGCTTATGTGGCGTACCGGCCACTTTTCAGAGATGTATGATGGCTATATTCTCTGATATGATTGGAAATAACGTCGAGGTGTTCATGGACGACTTCTCCGTCTTTGGACATTCGTATGATAAATGTTTGAATAATCTTCGTGCAGTACTCAAAAGGTGTGTGGAAACTAATTTGGTGCTCAATTGGGAAAAATGTCACTTTATGGTGCGTGAGGGAATTATTCTTGGGCATAAGGTCTCTAGCAAGGGTCTTGAGGTGGACAAAGCCAAGGTGGGAGTCATTGAAAATCTTTCACCACCTGTTTCTGTGAAAGGAATCCGTAGTTTTCTTGGTCATGCGGGTTTTTATCGACGTTTCATCAAGGACTTTTCGAAAATATCTAAGCCGTTGTGCAACTTGCTTAAAAAGGATGTGCCTTTCAAATTTGATGATGAATGCTTGACGGCATTCGAGACTCTCAAGAAGAGTTTGATAATTGCACCAGTTATTACAGCACCTGACTGGACAGAGCCTTTTGAGATGATGTGTGATGCGAGTGATTATGCGGTGGGCACAGTTCTTGGGCAGTGCAAGAATAATCTCTTTCATGTGGTCTACTATGCTAGCAAGACCTTAAATGGAGCTCAAATTAACTACACCACTACTGAAAAGGAGCTCTTGGCTATAGTCTTTGGTTTCGAAAAATTTTGATCTTATTTACTTGGGACAAAGGTGACAATGTTCACTGATCACGCGGCCATTCGCTAATTGGTTTCCAAGAAGGATTCGAAACCTAGACTCATTCATTGGGTGCTCTTGCTACAGGAATTTGAGTTAGAGATCAAGGATCAAAAAGGTACTGAGAATCAAGTAGCTGACCATCTCTCTAGATTGGAGAATCCCGAGTCTACTTCACATGATAAGACATTGATCAACGAATCTTTTCCGGATGAGCAGTTGTTCGCAGTTCAGGAGGAAGAGCCATGGTTCGCAGATATTGTGAATTATCTTGTCATCAATATAATGCCTCCTAATTTGAATATAGCTCAGAAGAAGAAGTTTCTACATGAGGTGAAGTGGTATATGTGGGATGAACCATATTTGTTTAGATAGGGAGCTAACCAGATCATCAGGAGATGTATCCCATTCTATGAGACGGAGGGGATATTACGAGACCACCACTCCACAGTTTATGGTGGACATTATGGTGGTGAGAAGACGGCAGCTCGTATTCTGCAAGCAGGTTTTTTCTGGCCTACTTTGTTTAAGGATGCTCATCAGTTCGTTTTAAGGTGTGATCGTTGCCAAAGATGGGAAATCTTACGAGAAAGGATGAGATGCCGTTAAATGTGATGCTTGAAGTCGAGGTCTTTGATGTTTGGGGAATCGATTTTATGGGGTCATTTGTCTCATCCTGCAATAATCAGTACATCTTGCTGGCAGTCGATTATGTCTCAAAATGGTTAGAAGTCAAAGCTCTGCCGACGAATGATGCAAAGGTAGTGTTGAATTTTCTTCATAAACATATTTTCACAAGGTTTGGAATACCACGAGTAATCATAAGTGATGAAGGGTCGTATTTATGCAACCGTAAGTTTACTTCTATGATGCAGCGCTACAATGTGAATCATCGTGTTGCTACTGCCTATCATCCGCAAACGAATGGTCAAGCGGAAGTGTCTAATAGAGAGATCAAGCGTATTTTAGAGAAGGTTGTTTGTCCGTCAAGGAAGGATTGGTCTTTAAATCTCGATGAAGCTGTTTGGGCTTACAGAACAGCATATAAGACTCCACTTGGGATGTCCTCGTTTCAACTTGTGTATGGTAAGGGATGTCATTTACCTGCGGAGCTTGAGCATAAGGCCTATTGGGGGTTGAAGAAGTTGAACCTGGATCTAGATGCAGCTGGAAAGAAGCGAATGCTTCAGCTAAATGAACTTGATGAATTTCGACTCCAAGCGTACGAGAACAACAAAATGTATAAGGAAAAAGTGAAAAGGTGGCACGACAGGAAGTTACATCCTAAGTCATTTGTGTCGGGACAACAAGTTCTTTTATTCAACTCTCGTCTCCGACTTTTTCCTGGAAAGTTGAAATCAAGGTGGTCTAGACCTTTTGTTGTCAAAACTGTGTTTCCACATGGAGCGGTGGAGATTTTTGAGAATGATCCGGAACAAGCATTCAAGGTTAATGGTCAGCGTTTGAAGCATTACTATGGGGACACGACAAACCGGGAAGTGGTTAGTGTTGTTTTATTGTCAACTTGATTAAGGTACGCTACGTCAAGCTAATGACGCAAAAGAAGCGTTTCTTGGGAGGCAAACCATGATTCGTTGTTACAGGAACCCTTAGAAGTTAGTAACCTATCCAAAACCACAAAAAAATCAGAAAAACAGGGCAAGGAAAATTTTTTTCCCAGTAGACTCCTAAGCGCCCACTCAGCTCTGCTGAGCGACCGCTCAGCAAGCTGAGCGCCCACTCAGCTTTGCTGAGCGACCGCTCAGGGCCCGACTGGGAGAATTTTTTTAAGTCTTATAAAAATCCAAAAAAATCTGAAAAATCAAAAATAAAACACAGCCCCATTACCCACGACCTATTTCCCTATTATCCCATGTTTTTAACCCTCAAACCCATTCCTAATCAAATTTTACCCTAATCTCTACCGTATATATACATACAACTATTCCATATACTCCCCATATACTTTCAAACCTTAAACTCTCTCCCATATTCAAAAACACAAATCTTAAACACTTTTTCTCAGTTTCGATGGCACCCAAGAGATCCAGGACTATTGATAGCAGCAACATTGTTCCTACTGCTGATTCTTCAAGGGGTACTGCTGCGAGGCCTCGTTTGTTTGATAGGGCTGCTGAGGAGGAGTATACTAGGCTTCTGGGTAAGCCGATTTTGAAGGAGAGGGGGTTCTTACCATTAGGGAGGGATGGTGAGTTGTTGCCTATAATTGCTGAGAATGGTTGGATTGCTATATGTGAGTCTCCTGAAGCAGTTCTGATGAGCGTTGTTCGCGAGTTCTATGCGAACGCGAAGGCTGAAAAAAATGGGTATTCTGTTGTGTGGGGGATGACGGTGGATTATCACCCTGCGGCGATTCGCTGTGTGATTGGGCAGTGACAGAGGAAGCCCACGGAGGAGAATTGGAACGAGAAGACTGCTGAGGATTTTGACTTGGATTTGATTTGTGCTACTCTTTGTAGGCTGGGCACAATTTGGACCTTCAAGACTGGGACTAACGAGTATCGCCATTTTTCGGTGATTGTGATGAATAGGTATGCCCGTGCATGGAATGCTTTTATTTGCGCTAATATCCTGCCTACGTCACATGCACACGAGTTTACAGTTGAGCGTGCACAGTTATTATGGGGTATTTTGAATGAGGAGTACTATGTGGACCTTGGTGAGTTCATCTACCCAGGAATTCTGAAGTTTTTGAGGGGAGCTAAGCACATGAACATCCCTTATGCATCCACGGTTACAAAGCTTTGTCGAGCAGTGGGAGTTCAGTGGCCGTCTCACGAGCAGTTGCAGTTGTCGGCCGCTCCTATTGACTCCGGGACTCTGCATGCGATGCAGGAGTGGACTGGTGGAGAGCCCGAGGAGCATGGGCTGGGTTATCGTCTTCCAGGAGGGCGTCCAGCACGAGGTGCTACCATGGCGAGGCCAAGGTGAGATGAGGCTGGTTCTTCTAGAGCTCAGGAGGGTGCTGGGATGGCTGATGCCCAGTATAGGAGGTTGTTGAGGAGGATGGATGTTATATACGAGACGTAGAGCATGTTTGCTCAGGAGCTCACCCTTGCGCTTGGGACTGCTTTTAGAGGCCTTGGAGCTGACATCCAGTGGCCAGTTTTTGGTGAGGATTCTGCATATCCGCTTCCTGATACTCCACCCTCTGAGGGTGATGAGGATGATGATCTCTCCGAGTAGGTATACCCTGTGTTCCTTTCTACTACCTTCACTGAGGACAGTGAAGATTTTAAGTTTGGGGGTGGTAGTTAAGGAATATTTTGTATGTGTGTCATATAGTTGCATATTCATGATAGTTTAGCTCATATAATTGCATATTTTTTCCATATAGTTTATTATTATTATTATAATTATTTTTATTTATAGCTTTATCATGTCATGTAGCTCATGCATATACCATGATCCCTTTTGCGTTGATGTGCCAATTAATTTGTGATATTGAAGCGAGTGTAGTGATAGCGTTAAAGTGATGTTGAGTCTTGTAGGTTGACATGCATGCTAGAAAAATTTGTAATTTCACTAAGTCTTAGAGAATGCTTAAGGGCTAGATTGTTGTTATGGTTTGATGGTTTTCAAGGTTAATCTATTGATTATGCTTAGAATTTATAATAGGTTCTTAGTGATAAAAGGCATGAAAAGAAAAATTGGAGTAAAAAGTGGAATTCATTGCTAATTGTGGCTAGGCGTTAAATGTCTAGTAGCCGACTCATATTTTTATGCGAGTAATCTAGGGTTGAGCAAGATGGAGCGAAGCGCACTTGCTCAGAAATTTTGAAAAAAAAAGAGAGGAAAAAAATAATAGAAAAAAAAGAGAAAAAAAAAAGAAAAGAAAAGAAAAAAATAGAGAGTTAATGTATAATTGATCAAGAGTGGGCTCTTTGGTATTCGAGTTATTAAGTTATTAGGGGACTTTGTGCCTAGTGACCTAAGGCTTTTATAGTCTAGGATCCGCTAACCTAACACTCGCTACATGGATGCCATTGTATAAGTCTTTTATGGACCTCATTCATTGCACGGTCAAATAAGCATTTGTGGTTGTATAAAATAAAAAGCATGATTCCGTAATAAGCTCCAGTAATCTTGAAGTGTTATAAGTCATTTTGTGCCTAGAATTTTATTCTTCGTATAATCATGTGATTACCTTGAGGATAGTCGAGTTATAGTAATTGATCTAGTTTCGAAGCATATATGTTAAGCATCTGCACACACCACGTTTCCGGCTATATATTAGTTTGCATTGTTTGATTGATCTTTATTCGCCTAATTGAATTTGTTGAGATGTCGTAAGTTGGTTGGTTTGGTCGTAGTAAGGGGGATCGCTGCAATTCATATAGATTGCATTCATGCATGTTTTTGTTTTGTTTTTGAGTCTGTAACGCTTGAGGACAAGCATCGATTTAAGTTTGGGGGTGTGATAAGTGGCATTTTATACCACTTAGAACGTCTTATGATGGCTCGAATTGATGTCTTGAAATCAAGTATTTTATGTATTTGATGCGTTTTTCTAGTGTTTGTGCATTTCAGGGTATTAATTGTATTTTTGCAGAGATTTCATCAATAATAAGCCTTGGCATGTGTTTGGCATTGCAAGCGGGAAGATAGGAGCATATTGCAGTGAAGAAACAGGAGAAAAATAGAGCATTTTCCAGAAGGAGCCTAAGCGCCCGCTCAGCTCTGCTGAGCTACCGCTAAGGAAGCTGAGCACCCGCTCAGGAATGCTGAGCGGCCGCTCAGGGACGGAAAATTAGAATTATTATTTTGGACTCCTAGTTCTGTTTAACTTCCAACTTCTGAGATATCTGGGATTTATGGGACTCCTATATAAGTAGTTTTCAGAGACGTTTCACAAAAGGTGGGATCGTAGTATTAATCAAGGAGCGAGGAGATAAGTAAGAAGACCGTTTTAGCACACCGCAATGAAGAAGAAGCATATTTTCTTGTGATTCTTTATTTCGTTGTAATGTTGGATGCTAGTTTTCTTTACTTTGAACCTATTTACTCTTGTGACGTACTCTGGTTTAATATAAGTAGTTTTAGTTATTATTCTTGTGTGTTATTATCATGTTTTCATATGAACCCATGATGACGATGAGTCCTATCATGGGCTAATCGTGATCATGGGGTCGTAACGGATTTACTATGAAATTCTTTAGTTAGTTGTTTAATACCTTAGTGTGTGATGATTGTATGATATCTAGTATTGGTTATGCTTATTCGTCTTATGTGCGTCGTGAACATATAAGATAGGGTGTTAATCTCTTGTGAAGCGACGCTGGATCTTGAGATTTAGAACTTGCCATGCTAGCATAGGTTCATGTACGAGGATGCATGATTAGTGGGTAACTCTAACCGTTTTATTTGCCCTGTGAAATCAAAAGGAATAACTTGTGCTTAAATCGTTATGTTGTCAATTTCTGTAGACATATAGGGACTCAACATAATTGATGCCTATTCAACTTCTATCTTAATTGTGGATGTTTGGTAGAATGGTATTAGTACAATGAAAGTTGGCTTTTATCAGTTTCGTGTTGTTCGATTTATATCATCACTGTTGCATGCTAAGGGTAATAACAATGACTATTGAAGGAAGTAGTAATGAAGTTGTGATCTCATGAGTGTTTTAATATTGTTAATTCAAGTGTTAATTAAGTGCTTAATTCTCGTAGTTAATTGTAGTTATTAATTAGTTAATCAAATATAAGTGTTATTGTTTTAACATTGAGAAGTAATCATACATTGGTGAGTGAGTGTAATTGAATATAATTAGTCTGAGTCTCTGTGGGAAACGAACTAGAAAGTATTTTATATTACTTGCGAACGCGTATACTTGCGTGTGTTATTAGCGCGTGTTTTCGCCCTAACACCCACTCCACAATTTCTTTCTTCATACTTGGCCCCCAAAATTTTTCTCTCAAATCTCTGTACATCTTCGTACTTCCTGGATGAATTGAATACCTGGAGTTGTGAGCATCTCAAAGATTTTCATCCTTCAGCTCAGCCACATTAGGTATCCATATCTTGGAAGAAAATCTTGGAATCCCTTTATCATCTTTTTGGCTTCCTAATTATTCTCCTGTCAATTCTTCTTGTTTATAGCTCATTATTTCCTCTTGACATCTTCTTATCTTCTCTAGCAATTCTGGTTGAAAAGACATAGCACATATCATATCTGTAGACATACTTGAAATACTGACCTCTATTTCAAGCTTCTCAAATTCCTTGATCAATTCCTCAGATGAAGTGATCATATTCAACCTCTCTTTTCTGCTTAGAGCATCTGCCACCACATTTGCCTTGCCTGGATGGTAGTTGATTGCACAATCATAGTTCTTGATCAATTCTAACCATCTTCTCTGCCTCATGTTCAGTTCTTTCTGGGTGAAGATATACTTTAAACTCTTGTGGTCCGTGTAGATTTCACACTTTTCTCCATAAAGGTAATGCCTCCATATCTTTAATACAAATACTATATATGCTAACTCTAGATCATGGGTTGGATACTTCTGTTCATTTGGTTTCAGCCTTGACGCGTAAGCTATCAACTTATCATGTTGCATCAAAATACATCCCAAACCTTTGTGTGAAGCGTCACTGTAGATCACAAAGTTCCATTGATCATCTTGTTAGACTAGTATTGGTGTTGATACTAATCTATTCTTTAATTCTTGGAAACTTTCTTCGCAGTTCTCCGTTCATTCAAATTTCTCACTCTTTCTGGTAAGCTTTGTCAGTGGAGTAGCTATCCTTGCGAAATTCTGCACAAATATTCTATAATAACCTGCTAATCCCATAAAGCTTCTTACCTCTGTTGGTGTCTTTGGCCTCTCCCAATTGATTACGGCTTCAATCTTTGACGGATCTACTTTCACTCCTTCATTACTTATAACATGACCAAGAAATTGTACTTCTCGTAACCAAAACTCACACTTTGAAAACTTTGCGTACAATTTCTGCCGCCGTAGTATTTCCAAAACTATCCTTAGATGCTCAACATGCTCAAGTTCTGTCTTCTAGTAAACCAAAATATCATCCATGAGTACAATCACAAATTTGTCCAAATACTTTTTAAATACTCGATTCATCAAATCCATGAAAGCAGTCAGTGCATTTTTCAATCCAAATTCATTACCAAAAACTTATAGTGTCTATATCTGGTCCTAAAGGCTGTCTTTGGAATATCTTTTAATTTGATCTTCAGTTGATGGTATCCCGATATTAAATCAATCTTAGAAAACCATATAGCATCTTTTAGTTGGTCAAACAGGTCATCAATCCTTGGTAACGGGTAATTATTCTTAATGGTTAACTTATTCAACTCCCCGTAATCGATATACCGTCGCATACTCCCATCTTTCTTTTTGACAAAAGATCTTGCAGCTGAATTACCAATTCCTTCATCTCAACTGGGGCCATTCGGTATGGTGATTTGGAAACTGGTTCTGTCCCTGGTGCCAATTCAATAGCAAACTCAATTTCTCAGTCGCGAGGTAACCCTGGTAGATCATCTGGAAATTCATTGACTACTGGAACATCTTCTAGGTTTGGAATCTCCTTCTTAGTGTCTATTACATTGTCCAAAAATGCTTCACAATTCTGGCGCAATAACCTCTTCGCTTGAGCTATCGATAAGAATTTCCTTTCCTGTTTATTCCCTTTAAATACCACTTTCTTCTTTTGATCCACTGTTTGAAGTCTCACTTTTCTATTCTTACAATCAATCTGGGCATTATTTTCTGATAACTAATCCATTCTTAGAATAACATCAAATTCTCCCAACTTAAAAGGTATCAAGCTGGCATGAAAATGATGTCCTCTTATCTCAATGTCACGCCTCGAGAACACTTGATTTACTGCAACTTAATTCTTATTTGCTAGTTCTATCATTAGTGCTTTGTCTAACAATTCTATTTCACAATGCAAGTTATCAACAAAATCCTTAGAAATAAATGACCTTGTAGCTCCAGAATCAATTAAAACTTTAGCATCTACGAAGATTACTGGAAGTGTACCTGCAACCACATCCAAATTATGAACTGCATCCTTCATGGACATATTAAATGTTATGGCCTTGGGTTGAGCTGATGGTCCTTCAATCCTTGGCACCCTCTGAGATGGAGAACCTGTAATCCTGGGTGTGTTATTGGCCATTCCTGAGGTAGGGCAACTTCTGGAGTGATGTCCTGGCTTTCCACATGTAAAACAATTATTTCCTGGTCTCTGGCTTTGAATCAAACTCAGACACTTAATGGCAAAATGTCCTTTCCTTCCACACTTGAAACACACCACATTGGTACTGCAATTCCCAACGTGTCTTCCACCACAATATCTGCAATATGGTATGGGAGAAGGATTGAACCTTTGCTGATTCTGGCTCCTGGACTGATTAGCTTGGTTCCCATTTCCAGTTGATGGTCTCCTGAATCCCAAACTTCTATTTTGCTAAAACTCTGGCCTTTTATTAAAACGGCCCTGAAAATTACTCTATTGTGGTCCTCCTCCTGAAGATTTAAAATTTTTTTTCCTTACATCCCTTTCTTTCTGAGATGTATCACTTCTAATTTCAATAACCATTGTCTTCTGAACCACTGCCACATAAGAAGTCATTTCAAACATAGCCACTTTATCTTGAATCCAATATTTTAATCCTTGCTGGAATCTCTTTGCTCTTTTCTCATATGTGTTAACTTGATCTGGAACAAATCTTGTCAATTCTGTAAACTTGGCCTCATATTCCGCAACACTCAAATTATCTTGCATTAGACTTTAAAACTTAATTTGTATTTGGTTCTTCATATGCCTTGGGAAATATTTCTCTAAAAACAATTCTGTAAATCTTTCCCAGGTCACCACCTGATCTCTCTCCAATGCTTTCTTAGATTCCCACCAGTAGTTTGTAACTGGAAAACTTGGTCTTTTGCTCATTTTCTACTCCAACCAACTCAATAACTTTTTCAATTTCCTTAAGCCATGCATTGGATTCCACTGGATCAACACTCCCCTTAAACTCGGGTGGATTAACAACTTGAAAATTCTTAAAATTCACCGCAAGTGGAGCTGCTAGTTGTTGTTGCTGTTGATGTTGTTGCTGCGCCAGTTGCGTCACTTGTTGTTGCATTAGTCCCAGCATTTGGACAACTGTTGGATCAGTATGACTTTCAGTACGATTCCCCCTGACTTCCTACTCTTCTTGGGACTCATTTTCTGAAAATAAAATAGGAAATCTTTATAATTTGTTAAGCATGGATATAAATATGTAGCAATTTATTAACATGACTAAAAAAATTTCATGCATAAAATCCTTTTATCCACGTTATAAATTTACCGATATTTTTAGTACCTGTTGCATAATTATTATATCTTTCTGTTCGAAAGCTTACAGAATGATAACATAAAAAAAGAAAAGAAATGGGCCATTACTACAAAATGCTCAAATAAACAATAATCTAGATATAAATACAATGATCTGAACAATCATCTGAAACTTAAATTGAATTTTACCATATTTTAATCTAGTGAATCTGGGTAATTTACAAGAAACTAATACTAATTAAGAAAGAAAAGAAATAAAATAAAACTAATACAACAAAACTGAAACTGTTGTACAAACCAACATATATATATAAAGGTATTGATACAATCATCCAGAGTACTATCTCAACCAGTCTAACAAAAACTTAAGAAAACATACAACTCGATAATAAGAATGACATAATAAAGGAATATACTATACTACAAAAGATATCCCCACTCCGTCAAACTGACCCAGCTGCCGCTGGCATACTCCTCGTATCACATTGCATCATATTTCACTGGCTGTTGCCACCATACACAAAAAACCAGGAGACAGATACCCTCCGCACTATACTGGATCTCTCATCTCCTAAACCAACTCATCTTTCATCCTCTAGCCATGCGGCTCATGCACCGCGTGTAACTCTTATAGAATCCGGCTCACAAGTCGAGTAACTCTACGGGCCTCTACATCCCACTCACTGCTGGACGTAAGCTCTTTCAACCTCGCTCTGGCGATCTGCTCAATAGCTCGGACCTTATACCGCACCTCAGAACTCGAAACACCCGCCCTCGTGGCGGTTGTCTGCGCCATCTCCCAAATAGTCTGACTCATTCCGGTGTTTTGGACTCTCAGAAAATCATACTCCCTGTCCATTACTGCATATACATGATACGGGACTGCACTATGAGCCACTGCCACTGGGGTCCTCGAAGTAACTAAATCTATAGAGGTCGCGGGACTCTACAGCCGGGTACGCATGGTCCTAGCATGAACAGCTTCTCTAGACACGGCCATACGGGCTTCTTCCATGATCCTCATGACACGAGTCTCACCAGCCTCGGAGACATCCACAACCACCTCCGTATGAACAGACAGAACTTCCCTCTCAGCCACCCTAACTATCTCTGGGTCTACCACTACCTCCTGAACCATCTCAACCACCGGGTCTGCCGACATCTCAATTCTAGGCTCTATAACTCCTACCATAGGCTCATTATGAACCGACTCCTCCGAATCTGATGAAGTGGATGGAGGTCTTACTCATCCACCAGAATAACCCGTCTCATCATAACTATCCTCCTCCATAAGCTCCTCCTAGAATCACATCATAGCTCACAGATATAAATCTAAAACTTATGACCAAAGACCATATCCGATAGTCTGAACTAAACTCTATATGAGTTAGACACATACTTATCTCATGTGATCTTCCTATAACTCAAATAAGCTAACTCCTAAGTTTATTTCAGTGACCATAACCTGTAGCTCTGATACCAACCTGTGACGCCCTCCAAATCCGGGGTCTAGATTTGGGGGCCACTAACTAATAAACTATGAAATAATATGCACAGCAGAATTAAAATACTATTTATGACCCATGCATGCATAAGGATCGAGTACATGTTATAATATGAAACATACACTATAACAAACCATTAGTTATTATAACTATAAACCTGATTAGGATAACCTCTATATGAAGTTATGTTAACCCTCAAAAGTCTAATAAGTTTTACAAATTAGTTCATTGTTATTATTATACTACAAAATAATTTACAAACTACACCAACTCCCAGATCCTACCTGCTACTGCTGGGGCACTTGAAACCTAAAGATATGAGGATACGGTATAGGCACCCTCTTCCTAGCAGTGTGCAATAAACGAGGCATCTCAAGCCCTCTCTGAAAGATCAGCACAATAAAACAAGTATGAGATATGAAATGCTCAACAAGCAGTATAAATATGTGATCGAAAAGATAAAAATAGTATTATGCTGATAAAGAAAGTACAATAGATAATCAATGATATCTGAATAGTAACTGAAGCTAACAGTAAGCTTATACAACAGTAAGCAATAAATTTTAGATTGCGAATCATAATATTCCGGTGGATGCACAATTACATGCTGATCATCCACTATGATAGAGCTGGATCATGATACGTAGAATTCATGTCCCAAACACGAGTACTCCAATAAAAGCTACATACCGACCACAACCGGTATGTACTTTAAATAAAACGGCACACTGTGGCCAAGGACAAAATTGTATTAACATATTTCAGTTAACACAAAGCCTTAATGCTAGACCGTCCTCCCGGGTCACTTACGTATCATCCCTTCAAAAATATTTTTCTTTCATAAAGGAATCGAATCAATCGATATCCTATCACAATTAACTCCCCATTTCTCATGGTCCGGAGTAATCTCAACAACAGATGGCGAAATAACTAGTAAGATTAGTTATTCGCTAAATATCAATACCACGTTCTACTGTATAAAGTAAAATGAGATAGCATAGTTATTTACCATCTATCAGGAATAAGATCAATATTCTAGTAGAACAATTACTAGAATTATCTTACTCAAACAATCTAAGTGTGTTCGAAAGTACTGTATCAACATGATTTACCTAACAACAATATCAATCTCAAATATATAATATTTTTCTATTCTGAAATTGGAATAGGACAGGGGTACTCTCCTGATATGCAAAGACTGAACTTAACCTTTTCTAACCATGTCTGCCATCCTGGACTTGGTTCTATAAATCAAATACACTTGTTTAATAAACCAGACAAAACTCGATTGACGTCTATACGTCTCAGCGTCTACCCGATCATTTATCGAATCATTGCATCGAAAGTTATAAAAAAATAACTTACATATCTCATAGCACGTAATTATGTTATTCACATAACATATAAGTCAGATCGTCAAAAGATAGGTCTCAGTGTTTTTAAAATTGAAATCCGGTCAAAATAGGAATTTTCCGATAAATATTCGACTTAGAATTACTCGAAAAACAAATGACCTTTCAATAAAAATGATTTGGGCCTCGAAAGTATTTTTAATGGAAGCGAAATATTTTTCTGAGTCTATACGCGTTCGTTTCGTATTAAACGGATGTAAGATCTATTTATTATGATTAAAATAATAATAATCAATTAATAATAATATTAATTGATTTTAAATACTCAAATATATTTTTAAAAGCTCAAAATAATTTTTAGGAATTATTTAGCTTAATTATGAATAATTATACTTTATTTAAATATTTATAAATAAAATTAATTAATTAAATAAATTAATCAATTAATTAAATCTACAAATAATTAATTAAAACAAATTATAAATAATTTAATCAAATTGGATTTTTGAAAATAATAAAAGAAAATAAAATTTTAGAATTAAAAATAATTCAGTTAATTATTAAATTTTTAAATAAATTAATTTTTAAAATTAAAATGATTTTTAGAATTTAAAACTGAATTTTGATTTATTTTTAAAAAATAAATACAAAAGCAGGTTCTGGATTTCAGTCGTCTTCTTCCCTAGATTGGAACGGCGGAACAGGCTGGTGGCGGGTGGCCGGAACCTGAAGAACAGGCTGCCGAATTCTGGGATTTCCAGAAAATGGCTGGTGCCGTTCAACGGTCCGGGGAGCCCCGTTCCAGTCCCAAAACCTGCCAATCGATCCGCTTTTTCACACCAAATCGATCCTTATAACTCCTACAACTCAGAATCAACATAATCAACAACAAAACATCAACCAAACCCAGAATCCGATCAAATTCCGATCCCGACCTTGAGCTTTCCGGCCAACTACCAAGATCATCCAATACTGAACCAAAATCAATGATTTTGGTTCCAATTTAATCCTTATAACATGTATAATCTACTCAGGTCATCAAGAACAATCAAAAACACTGAATTAAATCGAAAGATCGATTTAAAAATCTAAAAAAAATCAAAAACTTGTTTTCACTAATTCTGAACCAAATCATGCAAATAACATATGGAAATGATCCTTGTGGTCTCAGGAACAATAACCAATCCTTAAAAAATCAAACAATCCTTCAAAATCAAAAACGAATCTAAAGAAATAATTTAAAAAATCAAAATTAATAAATAATCCACCTTATTCGATGATTTTAGTATGAAATCGACTGTCTCGATACGAGCTTCGCAACGGTACTAAGAACGCAATCAACTCCTGGTTTGATCAAAACATTTGATTCTTTGATTCCGGTATTTCAAAAATTAGAAACTTAAAAATAAAAAGAAAGAAACTGATATGTATTTGTTTGCAGGACACCGACTGACTGAAAATAGGATAATTATGAGGCCTATTTATATTTACATAAACGGTCCCGATAAATCTCAAAGCGGTACCTTTTTCTCGTTTAATTTAAATTACAAGTCCGGAAAATAATAGCTTACGGGGAAAACTGTAAAACGATAATTTTTAGATAAATACAATATTTATGTCAAAATTCCCCGAAAATTATATACATTTCAAAAATACGAAAACACAGACTGTTAGGAGAGTCCTTAATTTTATAAAAATAGATGTACTGATTTTTGGGCTTTTACGTCCCAGTCGGGTCCCGGTCCGATAACTTTTGGGAAACCAAAATAATTTCTAAATTTAATATAAACCCCGAAAACATAGATAATAAGCGCAGATAATCATAAAACAAGTTTTAACACGTAACACGGAAGAAACGTAATCTGACATGCGTCCACGTTGCGGATCGATTCATATAATTGCATTTTAAACACATAGTATTTATTAGAAAAATGCCATGGTCCTTGCAGGACTAAAATTAATACATATTACACAATAAATCATGGAAACACATTTTAAATTTAATTAAACAGGGAATATTTATTATATATATCACAAAATATGTACAGAAAGTTCCTGATAATTACAATAGTCCTTGCAGCTTCAATTAGTAATCTGTTCTTTCTCTCAACCACTATATTTTGTTATGGTGTCCTTGGAGCTGAGAACTCATGCATGATCCCATTTTCTTCACAAAACAAACTCGTTGTAGGATTCTTAAACTCAGTTCCATTGTCACTCCTGATTCTTCCAACTTTGAGATCATGATAATTGTTGACTTGCCTAATGTGATTGATGATGATTTCACTTGCTTTAATTTGATCCAAGAAAATATATCCATGAAAATTTAGAAAAATCATCTACAATCACTAGGCAATATATTTTCTTGGAAATTGACAATACATTGACTTGTCCAAAGAGATCCATATGCAGCAGTTGTAATGGTTCATCAATTGGTGTTTCAAGCTTCCTTTTGAATGATGCCTTTTATTTTCTTTCTTTTTTGGCAAGCAGTGAATTCAACTGGGAATACCTCTAACAAGGTCCTTCCTAACTAATTCATTCATTATCTTGAAATTCTAATGAGATAGCTTCTTGTGCCACAGCCAACTTTCATTTTGACTTGCTTTGCTGAAAATATAAGTGATTGAGTTTGCATTTGTAGAGTTGAAGTCAGCTAGGTACACATTCCCTTTACTTACTCCAGTAAGAACCACTAAGCTGTCCTTTTTGCAAGTGATAACACAGGCTTCAGAATTAAAGGTAACTGAGTTGCTTTTATCACATAGTTGGCTGACACTCAAAAGATTGTGTTTGAGTCCATCAACTAATGCAACTTCATTAATGATGACATTCCCTTTTGAAATCAAGTCATATCCCATAGTGTATCCTTTGTTGTCATCTTCAAAGGTAATGTTAGGGCCAACTCTTTCCTTGAACTCTATGAGCAAGGTAGAATCTCCAGTCATATGCCTTGAGCATCCACTATCCAAATATCATAGATTCTTTCTGTTTCCTTACACACATCAAAACCAAATCAAGTTGATTTTGGTACCCAAATTTTCTTGGGTCCTGCCTTGTTAGATTTCTTCTTACTATTCTTGGACTTTCCACCACTAGACACAGGTAATTCAAGATCAACCTTTACCTTGGGTGTAGGTCTTTGAAATCCATGATAGGTTTGAGATTCATCAAGCACATTCTTATTAACATGATATGGCATTTGTTGTGCAAACAAGTTATTTCAGGAAGGCATGTTACATGGCATTTATGGCATGTTAAATGCAGCATAGTAAGGATTTTGTGCAAATGGCATATTAACAAAATGTGCTAGTGAATTCTGTGTGTGCATAACAAGCATGACATGCATAGGTGACATAGGCATGTTAGGTAAAGCATGAGGTGCAGACATCGGTGCATTCATAACAGACTTATAATTAGTAGACAAATGATTACCACTACCATATTTCACACATGTTTTTCTAGGTGCATACTTATTAGGTGTGTAGTTGTTGTGTTTGTTAATCCCTACTTTCCCATTCCTATTGGTTTTGCTATCAGATTCTGCTATGACCTCAATCTTTTCCAACCTGTCATTCAATTGCTTCATTGACAGATGTCCTATATTCACTTTTCCTGCATCCTTGGTTTTGCTTGATTCTCCTGAGATAAAATAATTTGTAACCGAACCATATTTCTCATTCAGCTTTGTTAGCTTTCCTTTGCTAATGATCTTTTTCTTATTCAACGGATGAGAGTCAACTTTCACCGGATGAGCTTTATCTTTCAACGGATAAGCTTCATCATCCGTTGATTCAGCATCCGTTGATAGACCATCAACTAACTCTTGGTCCAGTTTCTTCTTATCTTTCCTCCAGGCTGCTTCACAGAATGATTCAATACCTTGAACTTTGGCAATATGTGAACTAACATCCCTAGAAGATTTCCAGGCTCTAATGATTTCTTGCTCACACTCAAGCTCCTTTCTCAGAATTTCCTCTTTCTTAAAAGACTCGGTTAACTCATCTTTAGCAACTTTATAATGAATTTTCAATTTCTCAAACTCAATGAATTGAGTTTCTAATTCAGCAATTCTATCACTCAAAAAAATTGATTATTCTCTTTAATTCTAATGTTTTCTTTAGTGATTGATCTAAGTGTGACACGCAAATGATACAATTCAGTAGACATTTTATTTATAGCATCATTGCATTCATCTTTAGAAAGCTGTGCAAGATTAGTAGTGATTACATGGTTGCTAGATGAGCTAACCTCTGTTTCATCTGACTTGGCCATGAGAGCAAGGTTGACATAGTTCCTGTCTTCATCTGCATCATCTCCATCAGTTTCCAAGTCATTTTCTTGAGTTATGAAATTTCTTTTTGTTTGAGCAACTCAAAATATTTCTTTTTGTAATCAATAGGCTCAAATCTTTTCTTTTCAGAATTTGACATTCTACACTCATTTGTAAAATGACCACTCAATCCACACTTGAAACATTTGAATTTGATTTTATCAACCATGTTTCTGTTGGATTTTGTAGCTCCAAAGTTTTTCTTGAAATTGAGATTTGCAAATCTTCTAGACAGAAAGGCTAGATGCTCATCAACTTCATTCGATATCATCTTGACTTGGACAATCTTCATCTTCAGCCATCAACCATTTTCCCTTGCTAACTTCAGACCTGCCTTCACAAACATTCATGTTTGGTGCAGGTTTAACAACTTCAACCTTCATCAACACAACTCTCTCATGCTCAGCTACCATCTTATTCCATTTCAAGCTCATAGGTCTTCAATATTCCATACAGTCTTTTTAGAATAAAATCCTTGTACTCTTGTGAATTTTTGAGAGAAACTGTCATTGGCTTCCATTCTTTTGGTAAAGACCTCAAAAATTTTAGGTTGGAATCTTTGGTTTGGTAGATTCTTTCATACAACTTTAGACCATTCAATAATTTCTGAAATCTACTGAAAATGACACTCAGTGACTCATCATCTTCAAAATGGAAGTGTTCATATTGTTGTATGAGAAGTTGCATCTTATTTTCTCTTACTTGATCTGTTCCCTCACATAGAACTTGAATAGGGTACCAAATATCCTTAGAAGTTTTGCAGTTTATGACATGGTCAAACATGTCTTGATTAAGACCATTGAACAAAATGTTCATTGCCTTTTTGTCTTTGTGAACTGCTTCAATATCTTCATCAGTCCATTATGACTTAGGCTTTGGAACAATTTGCTCATTTCCAGTAGCATCTTCAACATCTGTTGCTACTCTTCGAGGAACATGAGGTCCATTTTTTATGCACTTGATATAGCTTTCATCTTGAGAGAGTAGATGAAGGTGCATCTTCACTTTTCAGTAATGATAATTGCCTTTATCTAGAAGTGGGATCTTCACTCCAACATCCTTCCTGCTCATATTGTTTGATTGCTTTGATCTTTAAACTCTTTGTATGTTAAGAGCTTGCTCTGATACCGATTGTTATTCCCTAATAATACAATAACAGAATTACAGAATGGAGGTTGAATGGAATTCTGGTTACTTTTCACTTTTTTGAAAAAAAATTCTTAAATATACAACTGTGTTTGAATATGCAAGAGTACAGATAAAAGATTATAAAGTATTCAAATCACAAATTAAATAAAAAGGAGTTTAAAAACTTTCTGGTGGATTTGTATTTCCACCAGAGATGTATATATTGAAAAAATCTCTGTGATGCAAGAATGCACACAGCTGCTTACAAGTGTTTTACAACTTAGAACTAGAGAGGCTAAAGATATAGCGTGCTTGCTCTTTTTGTTCTATATCAAATGTAATTCTTAACTTTTAAAACACTTCCTACATTTGGTTTATATATCACTAAGTTACATGTGCAATAAGACAAAAAATATTTTTATCAGCTAGGTCCAATTCACATGTTTCTTCGTTCCTCTGTCCAGTGCGATCTAAGTTAGATACAAAATCTATGAACAGGCTTGTATTGCATGGAAATGGAAATACTTCATTTTCTTCTAACTCCTGCAATCAGGCTGCCACATTCCTTTTATGCACTATCAACCCATGTGACTCTGTCAGCTTCTGTCAAGTCCCTTTCAACTACTATTTTGTTGATCATCCGTTGAGGCTTCATATGTTTTATCCGTTAAAATTTCATCTATTATCCGTTGAAACTTGACTGGCTCATCCGTTGAGAATATATTGAGTTATCCGTTGAGGTTTGTAGAGTCATCCGTTGAAGCTTTGTAGATTAGTAATTGAAGTTCTTTACATAGCTGTTGATACTCTTTCACTTATACAAAATTACAAGGCTTTTTATATTTACAATCAACCCACCTATTTTGTATATCTTGCTAGCAGTCAACATGACTTAGAAACAACTAATACTTTCAAATATCCCATTTATTCTAGTGTACAGAATGTGCTACATACTTATTTATATAAGCTACTCTTTCAACAGATAGATAACTGTGGTTATCCGTTGAAAGCTACAAAAGATATTTAATAAATCTTGTTATTCCCAGTGGACTAACAATGAGATTTACAGAAGGGGGGTTGAATGTAAATCTCAAAACTTTTTCAAGTTTGAGCAGTTTCTAAGGCTAAGTGTTTGAGTGATCAAATGTGTGTGAATTGCTTGAAGCTGATGCAGACAGATATATATTCAAACACAAATGTAATGAACACAAAGAACTTTTAAAAACTTTTCTGGTGGATTTGTTGTTCCACCAGAGATGTGTTATTTCAGAAAATCTGTGATTCAAAGAATTAAATCACAGCTGCTTCCTAGTACAAACTAGATGATTTTCTCTTTTGATTTTTCTAAACAGCTCAAGGAAAATTCTTATGTAATTACTAGCTGCTACTTGGTTTATATATCACCAAGTTTACAAGTGAAGACAAACTGTAAAATACAATTGAAAAGATTCTTCACATGTTTCTTCTTCATTTCTCTATCCAATGCAATCTAGAGTAATCTATAAATCTTTGAATACTTCCTTGTTTGCATCAGAATGGAAATGCTGCATTTTCTTGATTCCTCCAAGAGGCTTCCACATTCCAGTATGTCTCTGTCAACCCATGTGCCTCTGTCAGCTTGTGAATTGTCACTATCAACTGCTAATGAACTAAGCATCCGTTGAAGGCTTCATCCGTTGATGCCTTATCAGTTGAAGTCTTTATCCGTTGAAGCACTTATCCGTTGATGGATATTATCCGTTGATGGATATTATCCGTTGATGGATATTATCCGTTGATGGATATTATCCATTGAGGCATTTATCCGTTGATGGATATTATCCGTTGATGGATATTATCCGTTGAGGCATTGTTTCTTATCCGTTGAAGGTCTTCAATATCCGTTGACACTTCTTCACTTATACAAAATTACAAGGCATGAAATATTTACAATTAGCCCTCCTATTTGTACATCCATTAGTAGTCAACATGACTGATTATTTCCTAACAACATCTAAGAATTACAGGTTGATACCAGAGAGTGAAATGTGCTACAATACTAAACTTATTGCTAAGTAAAGCTACTCCTTCAACGGATAGCCAAGATGGTCTTATCCGTTGAGGCTACAAACACTAGATTTCTACTTAAGTGTTTTGCTTAACTTATCATCAAACTAATATACATATTCCTAACAATCTCCCCCTATTTATATCTACTAGAACTGTAGGCATAAATTTGGGTTTAGCTTGATGATAACAAAACACTTAACAAATATATAAACTGTAACAAAGCAGAAATTCAAAAGTGCTACAAAAGTGTATATGCTGAGATGAAATTGAAGAATTACATTGTTTCCAAGGGTGCTCCTTTAGCCTGAGCAAATTACTTTATTTTCCTTTGATCCCTTGTTTTCTTTCCTATCCTCCTGTCATTCTCCTCTATTTGAAGTTGAAGTTGTCTGTAGAATTCAGCTTCATCTTCTTCATTGATATCTAACTTAGATTGCATATCCTTGAGAGTTTCATTACTGGCAATCTTTAGCTGATCTTCAATTCTGAAAAATCTTCTGACTCCTTTGTTGTCTCTGAATTCCATCAACCAATGAGGTGATTTGTGAATTGTAATTCCTCTTTCTTGAATGAGTAAAGTTCTAGGCAAGGCATTTGGCTCCCTCCAAGTTTTCCTTATGTTGGCAATCTTGTTGAGAATCTCAGTCTTGGCAGTCTTGGTAAAGCCAGAATCCTTCTGTATGGCTGAGTTGACTCTAATCAAGGTAGAGTAGCCTTCATTCAGAATTCTGTGAAGAGGCCATGTTCTTTACCCAGCTCCTTTGTATTTGAACACTAGTCTCTCAGGTAGCTGTCTGTAGGCAGCTATTCCCCTTACATCCTCCAGCTCATCCAGATAGAGTTCAATGTTTGAAAATTCTTTTATGTCACAGATGTGAACATAATCATCTTTAGAGGTTTGAGATTTAGGCTTAGGCTTTTGTGTGAATTTGATTGAGGCTTTAGAGGGTGTTGATTTGATTCTTCTTATCTGCTTCCTTGATGGTGGAGAAGAGGTTAGGAAGGTGGGCAATTTGATGGTATCCCAATCAATTGGTTCCTCCTTGGGAATGATTGTTTCACCATGAATATTCATGAAGGGGTCAGGTATAATTGGTTCAGGAATAGAGGGTAGTGGTTTGGATATTGATCGGGTTTCTTCAGTCTTATCTACCTTCTTTCTCCTTGCATTGACCTTCTTTCTTTTCCCTTTCTGCCATTCTTCCTTACTTCTTTCCTCCATCTCAATACCAACCATGTCCCCCATAGCTTCATCTTCACCTTTATCTTCAATTTCTTTTTGTTCTTCAGCCTGACTTGACTTTAGCTGTTTTTCAAGCCTTGCTTGTGCTCTTTTGTCAGCCTTTAGCTTTTTGGCTTCTTCCTTCAACCTTTTGGTTTCTTCCCTCTTGGCTATTAAGAATTTGGGATGTCCTTGCATCACACATATGCTCTTTCCCTCTCTGAAGATAATAGCCATGTTTCTCCTTACAGCCTCATCCATGGTCTCTTTGAGATATGCAATACTTCTACCTAAAAGCTTGTCCTCATCAGCTTTTGGAAGAGGAAAATCCACCTCTTTTAGAGGATTCTTTGTGGAGTCTTCATTGGATCTGTTGTTGGGCTTGAGAACCATAGGTTGCAGATCTTTGGAAGAAGTTTCTCCATCCTTATGCCTTCCTACTGGCTTGAGTTCCATAATAATTGATTCCACTTTTGTGCTATGCTTCATAGATTGTAATTGAGAAGTTGTAGAACCAAATATTAGTTGCATCTTTTCATCAATCTTCTTCCTTTGCTCTTTGACTTGCAATTCAGCTGCTGCTATCTGGATTAGATCAATTCCATCTAGCTTTCCTTTAACTTGAATAGTTGGAGAAGTTGTGATGACAGGAACTAGCACTTGAGAAATCTGAACTGTTGTAGATGGCTCTCCTTCCCCTTCCCCTTTATTCTCCCCCTTTTTGTTATCATCAAGGGTAGGGGTCAAGCCTTGTGCTTTAGCCAGCTGCATGAGTAGATTTATTTGAGTTTGTTGATTCTGAAGAATGGTGACCATAGAGTCTTCAATGATCTGAACCCTATCTGCCAATCTGGCCAGCTTCTTGTCAGCATCAGATGCTTTCTTCAGTCTCCCCAACAAATCTTGCATAGTACCATAGGGTATAAGGGAATCCAATTTCTCAGCATTGTAGGATTTTAGATCAGCAATCTCCTGCTTGAGCTCATCCACACTTAGATTTTGCTGGTAATGCTGCAACTGCAAGAGATGCAGAGATTCCAGATGAGCGTGAAGAATTGCCTTGGTACCAGCATCTTGAGTCTCCTGAAGGGCCTTTTGAATTGTCTTGACTTGCCTCCACATTGCCCTGTGCAGCCAATAATTGATAGGCTGAAACAGGGTGAGTAAAAGTGTCAGCATCCAAAAAGAAATGTTATCAATGATAGCTTTATAATGTTGCTGAAATTGTCTTTCCTTATCTGCATCATCCACTTTCATTAACTCACTAGCAATGGCTGGATCCACCCTTATAGCTTCTATACCTGCCTTTCTCTCAATTTCTCTCTGTTCTTGCATCAGGGGCTCCCCCTGGCTCACACACACCCTCACACCCTCACCTTCACCTTCTAAGGTGGCACTCCTCTCACTCACTTTTGCCATGCTGGAAGAAATAGCATGCATTTGGTGACTCTCAACCTCTCCTTTTGCCTGGGAGCAACCCAGCCTCTCACTCAAAAGATCACTCCCTTCCCTCAAACCTAAAAGTGATTGTACAGTTGTCATGTCCTCTACAGTGGGAATTGTTTCTGTTAAGTGTGTAGAGACCATCAACGGATAGGGAGTATCCGTTGAAGTAGAAACTGATGGTATCAACGGATAACCGCTGTTAAGCTTATCCATTGAAGAACAACCACTTGTCAACGGATGAGAAATATCCGTTGAGGAAGAAAAAGATGTAGATATAGAAAGTGACATAATTGTTGAATCTGTGTGGATTGAATTCAAGTGAGGTAACACAGATTCTTCAACTACATCTGAAAGAATTGGCTGATGATCCAACAAATCATCTAAAAGATGATGATCATCAGGTTTTGAGTAGGGCTCCTCCCTGAGTTTTAATGAGGGAGAATCAGGAATTGATGTGAATATCATATCCACATCCAGAGAGGGGGTTGGGGAGTTTGATGAATGGTGTGTTTCTATATTGAGAGAATGGGGCTGTAATTCCACATTTGCTGGAATCACATCAAGCTGAATTTGAGAAGGCACAGATACTGGTGGATGTATCTGTGCTGTGTGTGTCCCTTGTGTGGAAACTAGGGTTTTGGCCTTCTTCTTCCTTGAAAAGGCTTTAAATGGTGAATGTGTGGCTTCAGTGTCCCTCCCTCTTTTGTTCTGTGTCCCTGGTTGGGAACTATTTTCAATAGTTACATCCTTTTGGGAGGATGCAACTAGGGATGTGCTGGACTCCTTTTGAACCACCACAGTCTTTTGAGAGACTGTGGCTTGGCTGGTTTGGGTACCACTCACCTCTCCCACCTTATCCTGGGGGGTTTTTTGATGTTCACCCCTCCCCTCACCACTCACACCCTGTTCACTCCCTTCAGGGTTTATGGTAGTTGTTACAACTGTTGTCTTTTGAGAAACAACAGAGGTAGGTTTCTTTGACTTGACTTTGGAAACTTTAGATTTGGTGGCCTTGGTAGGAGCCTGTTTGGACAAAGACACAGGTTCCATAGCCACACTAGAAGGCAAAGAAACAGTGGGGTAGGAAGTAGTAGGAGTTATAGAAGTATTTACCTCACTTACCTGTGGTGCATTCGTGATTGGCAAGTATACCAATGGCACATGGCTGTTGAGGTTCATTCTCAAAAGGTCTGCAAGGACCCTTTTCTCTTGTGCCCAGCATTTGAGTTTGTTATTCTCATTGGATATAACCAAACCTTCAGCAACATGGTTAGCCAATAACATAAAGAATCTAGCATAGTAGATGTTATGTGGTCTATTAGCTTTGTTACCTAATCTGGAATCTAATTCTAGCATAACACAGGTGCTAAAATTAAAGTACCTATCAGAAACTAGCATATAGAGCATATTAACAAGAGATGAAGTGATAGCATCAAAATTGCTAATCTTCCCAGAGAAAACCTTAATAAAGGCATCTCCAAGAAAACTCCATTCTTTCCTAAGGCCTTTCCTTCTAATACTACCTAAACTAGCAGAATCAAAAGCATAGCCTATGGAATCTAGCATAGCAGAGACATCTTTATCAGTGTGTGGTGTCATGGCATTATTCTCAGGCAACTTAAAGCAAGATTGTAAATCATCACAATTAATGCAATAGTCCTTACCTTTGAGAGAGAAGGCAATAGTCATATCTGTGGAGTTGAATTCTGCAGTTGTCCAAATTTCCTCAATCACCTCACAGTAGATGGTTGGGGCTTCCAGCATTGCATAGCTTAGTTTACAGTTTTTGATGAAGTCCATCATCTTGTGATAATCAGAATGGGCTTCATTCTTTTCAACCAAGGCTATGAAATTATTCTTTTCATAAACAAATCATGTTTGAGACATAATTTTGACTACTGGTGCCATTGTTGTGAGTAGAGGTTGCAGAGAAAAACTTGAAAATTTAGAGAGAAAGAGAATAAGAATTGCAAGAAAGCGTAAAGTGAGAATAAGAGTTCAATTGGGCTTTTATACTTTCTTGAATTAAAACGTAAATAAAATGATTAAATGATACTTTTAAGTAAGTGATAGCCGTTCAAGAATAAATAAAACTGTAGAAATTCTGAAAACTACCGTAAATACAAATACATACAACACTGTATATCTGTATCAACAGTTGAGTAAAAGAATCAACGGCTGTGACTCACTTATAGTAACTGACGTGACACATCAACGGATAAGGTAAACAGTTATCCGTTGATGAACAACACCATTTTATCCGTTGAAGGATAAAATTACCAGAAATGTGTTTGTCTTTCAACGGATAATGAATATCCGTTGATAGAACAATTTTGGCTTTCAACGGATAGAGAATATCCGTTGATAGGATAAGTCTTAATTAAAGCCAACTTTGTCCTTGTAGCAAATTTCATTTCAGGCTTCAAGACAGATTATATAAAAGACATAGATCATGAATAATTAAGCATACCTAACTCACTTACTAATCTTGTGAATGTTGATTCATCAAGTGGCTTGGTAAATATGTCTGCAAGCTGCTTTTCACTTGGAACAAAATGAAGTTCCACTGTACCTTTCATCACATGTTCCCTGATGAAGTGGTACTTGATATCAATGTGCTTGGTTCTTGAGTGCTGCACTGGATTTTCAGTAATGGCAATGGCACTTGTGTTGTCACAGAATATTAGAATTTTGTCAACAGTCAGACCATAGTCAATTAGTTGATTCCTCATCCATACTATCTGTGCACAGCAACTACCAGCAGCAATGTACTCAGCTTCAGCTGTTGATGTGGAAACAGAATTCTGCTTCTTGCTGAACCACGATACAAGCTTGTTCCCTAGAAATTGACAGGTACATGTTGTGTTTTTCCTGTCTATTTTGCAACCTGCATAATCTGCATCTGAGTAGCCAATTAGATCAAAACCAGACTCTCTAGGGTACCAAATTCCTAGATTTGGAGTCCCCTTGAGATATCTGAAAATTCTTTTAATAGCCACTAAGTGAGATTCTTTAGGGTCAGCTTGAAATCTAGCACAGAGACATGTAGAAAACATTATATCAGGTCTACTAGCAGTTAAATATAAAAGTGAGCCAACCATGCCTCTATAACTTGTAATATCCACAGACTTTTCAGCCTTGTTTAATTCAAGCTTAGTGGCAGTAGTCATGGGAGTTTTTGCAGGTGAGCAATCCATTAAGTCAAACTTCTTTAAAAGATCATAAATATATTTAGTTTGACTAATGAAAATTCCACTACTAACTTGTTTAACTTGTAAACCAAGAAAGTAAGTTAGCTCTCCCATCATGCTCATTTCATATTTACTTTGCATTAATTTAGCAAACTTTTTACAAAGCTTATCATCTGTAGATCCAAATATAATATCATCTACATAAATTTGTACAAGTATCTTAGAGCCATTAACATTTCTAAAGAAGAGAGTTTTGTCAATAGTACCTCTTGTGAAATGATTATCTAGAAGGAACTTTGACAAGGTCTCATACCAGGCTCTAGGTGCTTGCTTTAGTCCATAGAGTGCTTTCAACAGATAATACACATGGTCTGGAAAATTTTGATCTTCAAAACCGGGAGGTTGGCTTACATAAACTTCTTCCTCCAATTCCCCATTTAGAAATGCACTCTTAACATCCATCTGATAGACTTTGAAATTGGCATTAGCTGCATAGGCTAGAAAGATTCTGATGGCTTCAAGTCCGGCAACTGGAGCAAATGTTTCATCAAAATCTATTCCCTCTTGTTGAGAATAGCCTTTAGCAACCAATCTGGCTTTATTCCTTATGACAATGCCATTTTCATCCATCTTGTTTCTGAATACCCATTTTGTGTCAATGGAACTCTTGTTCTTTGGCTTGGGTACTAGCTTCCATACTTTGTTCCTCTCAAATTGGTTTAGCTCCTCTTGCATTGCTAAAATCCAATCTGGATCCAATAGAGCTTCTTCCACTCTCTTAGGTTCCTCCTGTGATAGAAAGCTACTATACAGACATTCATCTTGAGTAGCCCTTCTAGTTTGTACTTTTGATGTAGCATCACCAGTGATCAGTTCAAAAGGGTGATTCTTGGTCCATTTCCTTTGAGGTGGTAGATTAGCCCTTGATGAGGTTGCCTCAGTATTGTCATGATGTGAGATAGAATGTTGATTTGTTGAAACTCCCCCTGAGTTGCTGATCCTTTGAAAGGAATTGGGAGCTCTATCAACTGATGAAGTGAATTGATTATCCATTGACAGACTGCGATCAACGGATGCTTCATTATGAACTTCAACGGATGATGTACTTTGTCTTTCAACGGATGCTGTAATGCTTCTTTCAACGGAAGCTGAATTATGACTTTCAACGGATGCAGCATTCTGTGCATTATCCAAAGGCAGATCCTGAATTCTTCTTGAGATGCCTTCTTCATCATTCTCATTATCACTATCATCACAGTATATCTCAATGTTGTCAAATTTGAGTCCTTCATGATGTCCCTCATCTGTTAGTCCATCAATCTTTTTATCATCAAACACAACATGTACAGATTCCATGACAATGTTGGTTCTTAGAGTGTAGACCCTACATGATTTTCCAGCAGAATAACCAACAAATATTCCTTCATCAGCCTTTGCATCAAACTTTCCTTTGTGATCAGATTGATTCCTTAAGATGTAGCATTTGCAACCAAAGACATGTAGGAAGTTTAAAGTTGGTTATCTTCTCTTGAATAATTGATAGGGAGTCATGCATTTTGCTTGATTGATTAGAGAAATATTCTGAGTGTAACATGCACAGTTAACAGCCTCAGCCCAAAAATAGGTTGGGAGTTTTGACTCTTCAAGCATTGTCCTTGCAGCTTCAATTAGTGATCTGTTCTTCCTTTCCACCACACCATTTTGTTGTGGAGTTCTTGGAGCTGAGAACTCATGCATGATCCCACTTTCTTCACAGAACAACTTCATGGTTGAATTCTTGAACTCAGTTCCATTATCACTCCTAATATTCCTTACTTTGAAATCAGGATGATTGTTGACTTGCTTGATATGATTGATGATGATTTCACTAGCTTCATCCTTTGATTTAAGAAAATAAACCCATGAAAACTTTGAGAAATCATCTACAATCACTAGGCAGTATCTTTTCCTTGAAATTGACAATACATTGACTGGTCCAAAAAGATCCATGTGTAGAAGTTGTAGTGGTTCATCAATTGCAGATTCAAGCTTCTTACTGAATGATACTTTCTTTTGCTTTCCTTTCTGACAAGCATCACACAGCCCATCCCTTGCGAATTCCACTAGAGGCATTCCTCTAACTAAGTCCTTTTTGACTAGATCATTCATTGTCTTGAAATTCAAATGGGTCAGCTTCTTGTGCCATAGCCAACTTTCAACTGGACTTGCTTTGCTGGGAAGACAAGTTATGGATTCTGCATCTGTAGAGTTAAAATCAGCTAAGTACACATTCCCTTTTCTAACTCCAGTTAGAACCACTTTATTGTCCTTTTTACTTGTGACAATACAGGCTTCAGAATTGAAGGAAACAGTATTCCCTCTGTCACATAGTTGACTGATGCTCAATAAATTGTGTTTGAGACCATCAACCAATGCAACTTCATCAATGATGACATTTTCTTTTGAAATCAAGCCATATCCCATAGTGAATCCTTTGATGTCATCTCCAAAGGTTATGCTAGGGCCAGCTCTTTCCTTAAACTCTGTGAGCAGGGTGAAATCTCCTGTCATGTGTCTTGAGCAACCACTGTCCAAGTACCATAGATTTCTTCTTTGTCCCTGCACACAACAAAATCAATCAAGTTGATTTTGGTACCCAAGTTTCCTTGGGTCCAGCCTTGTTAGTCTTTTTCCTAGACTTCATTCCTCCTGCATCTTTTGACTTAGGTAACTTTGGGTCACCCTTGGTCTCAGATGTGGTTGGTTGAAGTGTAGGGTTAGTCATAGAATCATTTAACACATCTGTTTGAATTTGATAAGGCATAGGTTGTGCAAACATGTTATTCCACATAGGCATATTGTATGGCATTTGAGGCATACTAAATGCAGTAAAATAAGGATTGTTAATATATGTCATGTTTGAAAAATGTGCATGGGGATTCAGGTGAGACATAACAGGCATAGCATGCATAGGTGACATAGACATTTTAGGCATGGAGGGATTTGAAGGCATGGGAGCATTTTTAACAGATTTGCAATTATCAGATAGGTGATGAACACTTTTACAATGCACACAGCTTTTTCTAGGAGCATACCTATTAGGTGTATAATTGTTATGTTTATTAATCCCTACCTTCCCATTTCTTTTAGATTTTCTTTTAGTTTCCTTCTTATCCTCAACCAACTTGAGCCTATCTTTTAGCTGATCTAAAGTCATGTGTCCTATATTCACCTTACTGACATCTCTGGATGTGCTAGCTCCTTCTTTGACAAAGTTCTTGAGAGTTGAATCATTCTTTTTATTGAGATTTTTATTTTTAATAGAACTTGCCTGTTTTAATTGATGAGCCTTCAACGGATGCTCCTTTTCTTCCTTCAACGGATAACTTTCATCATCCGTTGATTCCACATCCGTTGACAATCCATCAATTAATTCTAACTCCTTTTTGTTTTTCTTCCAGGCATCCTCACAGAATGATTCAATTCCCTGAACCTTTGCAATCTGAATACTAACATCCCTAGATGTTTTCCAGGCCTTGATTACCTCTTGCTCACATTCTAACTGTGTAGAAAGAATTTCTACTTTCTTAACAGCTTCTGCTAGTTCACTCTCAACAGTCAAGCATTTAAGTTTCATCTTTTCAAGCTCAATTACCTGATCCTCTAACACAGCATTCCTATCACTTAAAAACACATTATTCTCCTTGATCCTAGTGTTTTCTTTTGCTAGTGATTTAAGGGAAACACGCAAATGATATAATTCATTGGTCATATCATTTATGGCTTCATTGCATTCATGTTTAGAAAGCTGAGAGAGATCAGTAGTAATTACCTGGTTGCTTGATGAACTAGTTTCATTTTCATCAGAATTAGCCATCAGGGCTAGGTTGACATATTCCACATCATCATCTTCATTTACCCCATCTGCTGCCCAATCATCTTGAGTGAGAAAAGCTCTTTCCTTTTGTTTGAGCAAATCAAAATACTTCTTTTTGTAATCAACTTGCTCAAATTTCTTTTTCTCAGAATTTGGCTTCCTACACTCACTTGCAAAGTGTCCACTAATGCCACAGTTATAACATTTGAACTTTGATTTGTCCACCATGTTTTTGTTTGGCTTAGTGAACTTCGTGTTTTTCCTGAACTTCATTTTTGCAAACCTCCTGGACAGAAAGGCCAAATGTTCTTCAATATCATCAGATTCATCATGACTGGAATTGTCTTCATTCTCAGCAACTTGCTCTTTACCCTTGCTTGATTCTGATTTGCTTGTACCAATTTTGAGACTTGGCATTGTCTTCTTCTCATTCTTGGATTCCATCTTCTCACTGTCAGCTACAAGAGCAACTGTTCCTCCTTTTCTCTTTCCTTTTTCCAACAGCTCATCCTGCTCCATTTCAAGTTCATAAGTCTTCAGAATTCCATATAATCTTTCAAGTGTGAAGTTCTTATAATCTTGAGAATTTCTCAAAGAGACAGTCATGGGCTTCCACTCCTTTGGCAGAGACCTAAGAAATTTTAAGTTGGAATCCTTGACTTGGTACACTCTACCATACAGCTTCAATCCATTCAACAGTTTCTGAAACCTGTTGAAGGTATCATTTAGTGATTCACCTTCTTCAAAGTGAAAATATTCATACTGTTGAATAAGAAGCTGCATCTTGTTTTCTCTGACCTGCTCAGTACCTTCACAGATGATTTGTACAGTATCCCAAACTTCCTTTACAGTTTGGCTATTGATGACATTGTCAAACATATCTTGATCTAAGCCATTAAACAAAATGTTCATAGCTTTCTTATCCTTGCGGATTTCTTCCATGTCTTCAATAGTCCATTCTGCTTTTGGCTTGGGAATAGACTGTCCAACAGCAACTGTTGCAGTGGCAGCTGTGGCTACTTTGTGAGGGATGTGAGGACCATTTTCAATACAGTTGATGTAGCTTTCATCTTGAGAAAGAAGATGTAAATGCATCTTCACTTTCCAGTGATGATAATTATCTTTTTCCAGGACTGGGATCTTTACACAATATCCTTCCTATTCATGATGTTAGCAGGAGGATTCTTCTGTGCACTCATGATGTTAGCAGAATAGATCTTTAAACTCTTTGTATGTTAAGAGCTTGCTCTGATACCAATTGTTATTCCCAGTGGACTAATAATGAGATTTACAGAAGGGGGGTTGAATGTAAATCTCAAAACTTTTTCAAGTTTTGAGCAGTTTCTAAGGCTAAGTGTTTGAGTGATCAAATGTGTGTGAATTGCTTGAAACTGATGCAGACAGATATATATTCAAACAAAAATGTAATGAACATAAAGAACTTTTAAAAACTTTTCTGGTGGATTTGTTGTTCCACCAGAGATGTGTTATTTCAGAAAATCTGTAATTCAAAGAATTAAATCACAGCTGCTTCCTAGTACAAACTAGATGATTTTCTCTTTTAATTTTTCTAAACAGCTCAAGGAAAATTCATATGTAATTACTAGCTGCTACTTGGTTTATATATCACCAAGTTTACAAGTGAAGACAAACTGTAAAATACAATTGAAAAGATTCTTCACATGTTTCTTCTTCATTTCTCTATCCAATGCAATCTAGAGTAATCTGTAAATCTTTGAATACTTCCTTGTTTGTATCAGAATGGAAATGCTGCATTTTCTTGATTCCTCCAAGAGGCTTCCACATTCCAGTATGTCTCTGTCAACCCATGTGCCTCTGTCAGCTTGTGAATTGTCACTATCAACTGCTAATGAACTAAGCATCCGTTGAAGGCTTCATCCGTTGATGCCTTATCAGTTGAAGTCTTTATCCGTTGAAGTACTTATCCGTTGATGGATATTATCCGTTGATGGATATTATCCGTTGATGGATATTATCCGTTGAGGCATTTATCCGTTGATGGATATTATCCGTTGATGGATATTATCCGTTGAGGCATTGTTTCTTATCCGTTGAAGGTCTTCAATATCCGTTGACACTTCTTCACTTATACAAAATTACAAGGCATGAAATATTTACAATTAGCCCTCCTATTTGTACATCCATTAGTAGTCAACATGACTGATTATTTCCTAACAACATCTAAGAATTACAGGTTGATACTAGAGAGTGAAATATGCTACAATACTAAACTTATTGCTAAGTAAAGCTACTCCTTCAACGGATAGCCAAGATGGTCTTATCCGTTGAGGCTACAAACACTAGATTTCTACTTAAGTGTTTTGCTTAACTTATCATCAAACTAATACACATATTCCTAACAAATCTACCTAAGGTATTTTGGTGATTATCATCAAGACTACAACATATTCCTAACAGTTACTTATATTAGATCAGATTTTAATATAAATTTTATGTATCAATCATTAACATTAAAATTTGTTAGAATTATTTGGTGGCTCTAGTTATATTTGTTTTGAGTATACGATACATGTCTCATGTTCGTTTTGTAAATGATCAAAATATGATGAAAAGTTAATTAAAATAAAATAAGAACCCTAATTGGGAAATTATTAAATCCCGTCTATTTTGGATCTCATATTATTTATATTATTTTAGTAAAATGAACCATAGCTGAACTTGGCTTAGATTCGGTTTCGATCAAATATCATTATAGAGACCAAGAATTTTATACTTCATTGTTATATCGATTATGGAACCATAAGTCTGAATTAAATTTTAATTGGTATCGGACTATAACTTTTGTGTCATATAATTTAATGTATTTACTTAATATTTACTCCCTCCGTCCCTTTGAATTGTTAACATTTAAAATGAAGTATTCGACACGCATTTTAAGGCTCCAATCTAGTATAGTTATATAAATTATTTTTCAAATCTTTTTCTTCTGAATAAATATTAAATGTTTAAACTATTATTCAGAAAAAGAAAATTTTCAAAATAAGTTATACAACTATACTAGACAAGAGCCTTAAAATGCGTGTCAAACACTTCATTTCATAATCGGGGTTCATGCTAATTTTGAACATTTTATGATGTCGGGCCCTCCTGATGTTATTATTTCCGATATGTTTTTTCCTTGGACGGCTGATTTTGCTATCATAATCGGGGTTCCAAGGATAGTGTTTCAAGCAACGATTATTTTGCCGCAAACACTTAAACAGGCTATTCGTGAACCAGATGCACCTCATCGCAAAGTTGATTCTGATTACGAACCGTTTGTCATTCCGAATCTCCTTCATAAGATCACAATGACACGGTCACAACTTCCGGACTATGTACAGGTACTCTCAACTGATGGAACAGTGGAAAGAGGCCGACTTGAAGAGTTGTGGTATCGTTGTTAGTAACTTTTCGGAATTTGAGTCAGTGTACACTGATTACTATAAGAATATTATGTTAGACAAACTTAGTATTTTAGACTAAGTTGTGAATCATTTTGAGACTCTATATGAGTGAGACACATTATGTGTTAGTGGTGTGTATTTATTGGAACGTATTCTCCTCTTCGAGGGGATTCCAACGCATATTTACACGCTCAAAATGAGTAAAAGGTGAATGAGAACTGATGTTACAAAGTTTTACCTTTTAATATGAAAAGTGGTTTTTACCACATCGAGAGTAGCACAAACCTATTCCTTAGTTTTTCTTATAAATACCATGTACCATATCGAAAAGAAAAACAAGTCCTTTCAAGCCTCTCTTTATAAATAGAGTCTTAGGGCACCAGTTTTATTAAGTCGAGGAAATAAGAGTCATCTCTTTCATTCTCGGTCTTTTTAGTCTTAAATTTTTCCAATATTCTGGTGATAGTTCTCGGGCTCAGTTCAAGTTCGCTGAGAGTATATTCGATCTATCGATTATACTAGTATCTCGTTTTATCCTGGGAAGCAGGTCGCTAAACACGGATGGTGCGGGGCGAAACTGCTTTAAGGAGATAGTTTTCTGGACTCGAGATTAAATCCAATCTATGTTTATTTTCTCAAACTCTTCTCTTAATTTAATTGTAACGCCCTCCAGACCCGGGGTATAAGTCTGGGGGTTACTAGCTAATCACCAAACATGTACAATCTGATTAACAATTAATAAAGAAATGAAATTAAACCCCTTTAACACTAACCAGGATCTTTTTAGGTTGAAGTATGAAAACAAAAACCACTAACTACTTTTATTACAAACCAACATTCAAAGTCTCACAAACTCTCTTTATTACAAACCATTGTCTAATTCATTTTAATCTAAGTTTTACTTTTATTCAAACACACACACCTACTATCTATCAACACTCCACCTGCTCGGGAAACTCAATGCTTTCTTCCTGGATTGGGATCAACACCTTGGGTATAAGAGGATCCCGAGGCTTGACTCGCTTCTTTACCACTCGAGTCCTGATTGGTTTCATATTCCTTCTTAACTGAAAACAATAAGGTGAATAACAAAAAAAAAGGGTGAGCCAAAAGTTGCTCAACAAGTCCACAAACATATAAACAGTGTTAAAGCATTTTAAATGAATCCGCCATCCCAGGTATATCTGCCAAGATATAACCTCACGAGAATAGAAAGAAGGCCATTACTGGCGAGTACAAATAAACTAAACTGGACACAAGTTCGCATCTATATTCTGCTGATCAGTCAGAATAAAATGCAGATCCATATCTCAATATATAGATCCAGTCGGGTACCCAGGCACTACGGCCCACGTCGAGGCACCAGTCATCCCGGTCCTCAGGATTAAGACACACTCAATCCCAAAATATCATTATCCAGTCCATCGCTTAGCAACCGGGACAATCGGTATGCTTTGATATATTCCAAACACTAGAATATATCAATCTCCATGTGTTACCAACAGAATATGAATCAAGAATCCAAAGAAACGGAGAAATCAAGAATTGAAATGAAATATGAACAAAGGGATAAGGATTGTATATTAGTGATCAAGAACAATAATCAAGAGAATGTAAATGTGATAAATATTTGAATCAATATCACTATTCCGAAAGTAGAATAGAGGAAAAACTTGCCTTCTGCGCGACTTACTGCAATTGAATCACTTATGTCTATCACCTTGGACTATTACCGACTCAACTGGCCTGGCTGGCTTAGCTTCTGTTGGCAAAATAGACTGGTTAAGTCACGTCGTACTTCATTTGCATCTTGAATCAACTTCAGACTGATCCTAACATCTACCTATGCGCTTATGACTGACTCATTTATTACATATAAGCAAGTAAGACTCGATTAACCACGTAATACACATAAGCACATAAGCACAAAATCATTTTTATGGTTAAAATAATTTTTAAAACCAAAATCGACTCGCTGATCGCTCAACTGATCGTTATCTGACTCGTTTCCCATTTTTCCGGAATTTTTCGGACTCGTCTCGGCACGTAACTTGACTGATAATCAAACAAGTCACAAAATCAACTAACTTTTAAAAGAAATTAAGCTTTGATATTATTTTTAATGAAAAGGATTCATTTTTCTGAGTTAACAGGCTTTCGTTTCACGCAAAACGGACTAACGGTTGAATTATTATTAATTAAATACTGATAATTCCATTTATTAATCATTATAAATAATTATTACTAATTTTTAAAACCCAAAAATAATTTTTAAATCATTATTTAAGAAAATCAGAATTAAAAATAATTTTTCCATAATTTTTTTGAAATTAAAATGAATTTATTATGATTTACTGAAAATTATTTGATTAATTATCAAAATAATTAATCACTTTTAAATAATTAATAAGTAATAAATAAATAATAAATAATTAAGAAAATAATTCAATCTGATTTTTAGAAAATAATTCAGAATTATTTATAATATAAATCAATTAATTAAATAATTATTTAATCAATTTATAAAATAAATAAATCTGATTTTTTTAGAATTAAAATGAAAATAAAATAAATTACAAAAACATTTGTCAGAAACCAGAATCTGTCAGAAACGGATCAAAGGCGGGTTAAAATTGGGTCAGAAACCGGGTTGCCAAGAACAATCCGGGTCGGGATGAACAGACCGGAAATTTTCCAGATTCTGGTGGGTTCCCCGGACTCCGGCAACCACGATTCAGGCCAAAATCAGTACCGTTTGTACTGATTTTTACAGGGTTTCAACTCAAAACAACTTCCTCAATCTGACTCAGGCCAAAACAAACCACAAACATCACGGAATCACCATCTCCGGTCAAAACCGACCTTAAACTCCGGCCAAAATATGAAATCATTCATTTGTACATGAAACTTAACGTTTAATAGTGCAAATTAAAGCTATGAATACATACAATCAAAGCCCTAAACTTTCAGGAACCAAAGATTCACAGAAATCATCGAGTTATGTTTTGAAAATTCGACCTAAACCCTAGAATTCGTGAATCACTATCCAAGCATCGTTTGTTCAATTAAACACCATGAATCGACTGTAATTATCTAACAAAGTTATATCAATCATCAAAACATCAAAATAACCCCAGAATCAAAAAGCCCTAATTCGAACATAAACCCTAGAAATCAAAAATCAAAAACGATGCAATAAAACGTGAAATTGATGCAAGAAACAGAAAGAACGGATCAAAACCTTCGATTTGAGTACTTGAATCACACGATTTGATGTTGTAATCAGTGAGAAAACACGACTTGATTCTTCGACCCGAACCTGTTCTTCCCGACCCGATTTCAGAGAATTTTTGGTAATTTAGCAGATTTTAATGATTAATTATAATTAATTAAATAAAAATTAGGCTATTTATAGTAGTAAAAATAATACTCCTAATTAAAATTAAGGGGCTAATTATACATTAAATAAAAATATTGGGCCCTAATTTTTATAATTTTTTAGTATTAAAATTTAATTTATAAATATTTTATATATACAATATATATGCCAAAAATTCCCAAAAATTGTGAATAATGCAAAAATGCAAAGAAATAATATAAATGAAAGTCCTATAATTTTATAAAAATAAAAATGTGATTTTTGTGGGGTTTTTGACACCCAATGGGGCCCGGAAAAATCATTTTTCGTAAAACGAGAAAATTTATAAATTATCTAGATGTTCAGAACAAGGCGATTGTAAAAGCCATTTGATGAAAAATAAGGCCCATTATTTTATTTGAAATACTGGCTTTAAAATCATCATTTGGGTCATAAAACGTTTGAAATAAAACATATAAATGCATAATAAAATATCTGAAAAATACCTTAAAAAATACAGAAATGACATGGAATACACATATCACGTAAAAGTTAGGGTTTATCAGATAATCACACATAAATGACACATTAATTCACAAATTTTATTATAATCATGATATAATATACACGTAAAGTTCCCAGTCGTTACATTAATTGTTAATTCTTATATGCTTATGTGATTTAAGAATTAGCAATGTTCTTGTGAATTAGTTTTATATTCAATATATATATATATAATAATGTCTTTATCGTACAAGATTGATAACATATTATGGGAGAAAAAATTAAAATATTTCACGCGGTCCGGCGTCTTTAATTCATTCAAGTAGTAATAGTAAGGCCGAAAGAGGGTATAAATCGGTTACCGCTGAGAATGAGTGCCTAACTTGGCTCCGCGAAAAAGAACCCAACTCTGTTATTTATGTTTGTTTTGGTAGTGCATATGTTTTTGCAGACACTCAGCTTATGGAAATAGTGTGTGCATTGTGCGGGTACGATTTTATCTAGGTGGTAATCGGTAAGGATGAAGAGAAGGATGATGACATGATCAATTGGACACCGTCAGGTTATAATCAAAGGGTGATTAAAATCAAGAGGGGCCTGATCATTAAAGGATGGGCGGCTCAAGTTTTAATCTTAGACCATCCATCAGTGGGCGGGTTTTTGAGTCATTGTGGGGGGAACTCTGTGATTGAATCAGTGAGCTATGGCGTACCAATGGCGACATGGCCTTTGTACGCTTTGAGAAACTATTAACGCAAAGTTTACGGGATTGGAGTTGAAGTTGGTGTAGAGGATTGGAACTTGTGGATTGATTGTGCTAGGAAAATTATTGAAAGAGAGAAAATAGACAAGGCTTTGAAGAAGTTGATGGATGGTGAGGATGAAATGGTGAAGGAGATGAGGAAGAAGATTAATAATCAACTTGGAGAAGTGGCTAAGAAGGCTATTTAAGAGCAATTCCAAGAGTTTGGTCCAAATTTGGACCGTACCTCTCGGTCCAAATTTGGACCGAACCTCTCGGTCCAAATTTGGACCGAACCCCTCTCCAACTCCAACAGTTCGGTCCAAATTTCGGTCCAAATCTCAAAATATTTATTTAATTATTTTAAGGTCTTATAATAATAAATATATTATTTTTGTATGATGTAAGATATTATCTTTATATTTTTTTATTATTATTAATTACTTGTTTTATTTTAAAATTGTTAATAAATGAATAATAGAATTCTAATTAAACTTCAAATATATATGAAAAATAGTAAACACATTTAGTTATAATTTTTATAATAAAACCGTTAATAAAACATTACATTCAAATAAGAAAAGTATAAATATTAATTAAATCTTAAAATATCGTTAACTAATACTAATTCTCAGAATTAGCATATTCTTCCCACAAATGTTCAATTAGTGCATCTCGAAGCGCAGTATGAGCCTCATTATTTCTAATTTTTCTGTAACGACCAAGGAATTTTTCTGGAGGAAGTCGATTTAATTTTTCTGGAGGAAGTCCATTTATGTGGATCGGAAAAATAAATGGTGTTGATTGAAGAACTAAAGCAGCTCAGAGCCTAGAAAATCCTCAACTGATTGCTTGGTGAATATCTAGGAAATGTGTTTTTCATTTCGTTTTCTTCACAATACAATAAAAGATCATATTTGAACTTATTTTGTTTTGAAGATCATGGTTGAAAATATTCGTTCCAAACATTACAAATTCTGAATTATAATCCTTTCTAATCCTATATTTGAATAATTCAAAATGAAATTCTAATAATTTCTCTCACTAATTATTGTAATTTCACAAAAATTAATTGTGAAGACGACTAAAACATAATCATGAATAAGAGAATAGTCTGTAGAATTATATTATTTTCAAAACAAACATATTCTAAAATCGTAAACAATTATTTCAGAAATGAAATAGGCTTGAATTTAATATGTTCAAATAAGTTCAAACACAATCCATTTGGCATTAATTAAGTTGGCGGTAATTAGTAGAAACAAGATCTGATGTGATAATATATATATATATATATATATGTATATATATTAACCCTATATATATTACATGAATTTTGTGAAGGATACATTTTTAGATGAAATTAAGTCGGGGCTGTAATTCTAATCGAGCGAGCCGAATTTCGAGCCAATAATTTATAATTCTGTCATCATATATTCGGACCAATCTCTCTTAAGTTGAATTTCATGATTTAGATCAGGGCCGTAGTCAACACCTCGCCGGCGAGCGGGGTCAGTTGACCCCCTAAACTTAAAATTATGTATAAATTTTAGTATTTTAAATCTTTATTGATCAAAATGTATATTCAATTTAGTACTTTGACCCTGCTGAAATAAAATTTATACACTAAATATTAAAAATTGTCGAATTATTTTTAAATTTGACACCTCTAAATTGCTTTTCTAGATACGCCACTGCACGTGGATAACCAGTTCCTATGTCAGTTGCATTAGGTTTTTATCACATTTCACTAGAATGATATGAAACTTCTTTAAGTTCCCAAAGAGTTGTTGAAGAATTGATTCCAGCTTATTATTGTTTCTTTGCGTGATATATATAGAGTGCTTTGTTTTTCTTTTTCAATTAACCGGCGGTCTCTCCTAATTAGAGATGTACAACAAACCGAACCCGAAAATCTGGCCCGGTTCGATCCAGTCAAAAACCAGTCAAGCCCGGGCCGTCCAGTCAAAAACCAGTCAAGCCCGGCCCGGTCCCGGCCCGGGCTTAGAGCCTCGACGGGTCCTGTATTTTTATGCAAAACCCGGTCCGACCCGGGCTTCGGTCCGTTAAAGGCCCGGGCTTCAATCCAGCCCGACTCGATTAAAAGCCCGGGCTTCGGCCCGGTCCGGCCCGATTAAAAACACGAAAAATTCTGGTTAAAATCTGATTATTCTAATATATTTTCTTATATATTTATGAATTCACATTTACTATAAATATAAATAATATTTTAAACACATATATATTTACATGTTTGTGATTAATAATATTATTTATATACTTCATTACATAAATAATGAAAGAAGAAATAGTAAGTATACTATACATATTTGAATAATAATGATAAAACATATTATTCTATAAACATGTTTATTTTTTGCCGAATATAAATGTTTCCAACGAAGTAATATTTTCATAAAATATTACATGTAAACTAATACTCCCTCTGTCCCCCTCAATTCTTTACATTGGGGGACGGGGTCCCGACACGCACTTTAATGCTCTTATTAAATGTATTTGCATAATTATTTTTTAAAAAAAAATTCTTCTAAATAAAAATATAATGTTCAAACTTTTATACAAAAAAAGAAAATTTTAAAAATAAATTACGGAAATATACTTTATAGTTGCCTTAAAATGCGTGTCAAGCATGGTAAAAAAATGAGAGGGACGGAGGGAGTATATTTTTACAATGATCTAGTTGCTATCATATTTAATCTTCGGAATCTCTAATAAAACTCGATCCGATTTAAATTAGAAAAAGTCTGGCCCGATCCGATCCGGCTAAAAAAAAGTCCGATAAGGCTCGCCGCGAGGGCCCAAACGGGCTCTGACATTTTCGGAAAATCCGGTTTGACCGGTATAGGTCAAAGTCAAAACCCGAAAAACTCGGTCCGATCAAAGTCTAGGCTTTTTAAGGTCTGGTCAAAATTCAATCCGGTGGACCTTTTGTGCATCTCACTCCTATCCACCAATCCTGCAGTGCAAGCCACATTTTATTTCATATTTTGTACATATTTTATTTCATATTTTGTACATAGCTTGTTTTGCAGTGAGCTGTTTGTGGTTAACTGGTTACTAATTAAACCAAACACAGCAATCAATTTTATTTCAGGGCTGGAAAATTATTGAAAAGATAACTAAATTAAGATAAAAATTTGTACACCACATTAAAAAAATTAATCAATTGTTAGAAGATAAATTGTCCGTCATAGTAAAATTGTTCTTTTAAAATATATAGAACAAAAAACACTTTAATTTATTATACAATATTATTTATTTATTATAAAACTTTTTAGCCGAGTATGCAACATTCATTGTTCATAATATCTAATTTTAGTTTTCTTCAATATTTTACTTTCATAATAATCATCAAATTTATGAAATGCATCCTCCATTGTTAATAAATGTGAATGTTTTCTTAGCCTATAATTTTAAAGTTATAATTCATATGTAATGCGCAAGTCATGTAGAAAAGACAGAAATTATTAAAATAAAAACTGTAATTCTGTGTACAAAACATTTGAATAGATAATATGATTTAGCATAAAAAAGATTTGTTTTTATAATTTTCATTCGAAAACTGCGTTTCTTTATTATATGATTTTCCATTTGAATTTAAAATAGACAAAAATAAAAAATATATCAACAACGCGACCTCTACAAAGTTAAAAAAAAAAAACACACCCCCAAATCAGAAAACACAAATTATAGGGTTCATATTACACAAATCTCTCAGACACAAACCCTAGCTTCTCTTACAACAACCTTAAACAATGTTGGGCGGATTATACGGAGATCTGCCACCACCATCCTCAACAACAGACGAAGACAAGAAGCAATCAAACAATCCCACTTCTAATGTCTGGTCATCCACTGTTAAAATGGCTCCTCCTACTCTCCGTAAGCCTGCTTCTGTTTTCGCAACCCCGAATACGATAATGAAGTCTCAGTCTAAGCCTAAGCCTGTTTCCAAAGTGGTTTCGACTCCAATTGTGTCAAGTCCAGCTGTAATTGTGGGGAATTTGCAAGGTGGAGTTGTTGGATTGACTGGTGCTGTTGTGGAGGAGTATGATCCAGGTAGACCGAATGATTACGACGAGTATCGGAGGAAGAAGAGGGAGAGAGAGAAGGAGAGAGAGGTTAAGAGAGAGTTGGATAGGAGGAGAGTTGAGGAGGAGGAGAGAGAGAGGAGGGAGAGAGAGGACAGAGAGAGGGAGAGGGAGAGAGAGTTGAGTGTTTCGGGTGAGGAAGCGTGGAAGAGGAGAGCGGCGATGAGTGGGGGGAATGTGGGGAGGGAGAGGGAGAGAGAGAGGGAGGATTCGCCTACGGGGAGTGGGGATGGGTTTTTGATTGGGAAGTCGGAGACGGGAGGATTGGGAGTGGGAGCTGGGGGGCAGATGACTGCGGCTCAGAGGATGATGGCGAAGATGGGGTGGAAGCAAGGACAGGGGTTGGGGAAACAGGAGCAGGGGATTACGACACCTTTGATGGCGAAAAAGACGGATAGGAGAGCTGGAGTTATTGTGAATGCTAGTGAGAAACAGGAGAAGGAGAAGAAGGTTAAGAGTGTTAATATTAATGGGATGCCGACGAGAGTTGTGTTGCTTAGAAATATGGTATGTGTGTTTACGGAACGATTTCTTTTATTTAGTAGTATTCTATTTGTATTGTTAATACATATTTGTTGGCTGCTGAATTATATGTTTATTGTTTAGAAGCGAAATTAGAGTTAAATAGCTTCCTAGAGAGTTTTAAGAGAACAACAAGAGGCATATTAAATCTTTGGGGAAGAGTTAAGATTTGAAAACGTTGTAAAATATGCAAACTCTATGCCACTTTGTTTACAAACTATAGACTATAGCCAAGTTTCTATTACAAAAAGCTGTATTTTTTTTGTTTTTTTTCTTGCTAAGCAGCTGTATTTTGTTTTTTAGAATTCTCTGTAGGATTATATAAAGGTTACTTATCAGGAGGGAAATATTGTTGGTAGTCTGAAGTTTGTATAAACTTTGCCCAATGGAAATGTAAATTGACTATTGAGTAGTATTATGAAACAGAAAGATTAGCAAGCAGATATGATAAAAAATGGTTGTTAGTATAACATTGCAAAATGCACTTTGATTTGTATTGGGGATTGGGGAAGTACGTTTAATATCTATAAGGGCAATGATTGATGTAAAGCACATCATTTGATTTAGTCGATATCAGTTTCTTATATAGTTGTAAAAGTATGTCAGTTTGGTTTACAAACAATAGCCAAGTTTCTATTACAAGCAGCTGCATTTTGTTTTTAAAATTCTCTGTTGGATTTAAAGGTTACTTATCATAAGGGAAATATTGGTGGTAGTCTTAACTTTGGATGGACTTTGCTCATAGAAATGCATATTGAGTAGTATTTTGAAATAGAAAGATCAGCAATCAGATATGATTAAAAAAGTTTGTAATTAAAAAGATTGCATTTAGGAATATGGTATGTGTGATGGAACTCTTTTTTTTTTGTCGTAGTAGTATTCTTATTCTTATTGTTGATACATATTTGTTGGTTGTTGAATATTATGTTTATTGTTTAGAAGCGACATTGCAGTTAAACCACTACTTATAGATATTTAAGATAACAAGTAGCATTCTAAATCATTTAGGAAGAATTAGGATTTGAAAACGCTCTAAAATTGCTAACTCCCTAACACCTAATATACCTTCTAATGACATTGAAGGTATTACTAGGATAGTAGGATTTATCTTTAAAATGATAAGAAAATGATTCTGTAGAGCACATCATTTGATTTAGTTGATATCAATTTCTTATGCAGTTGTAAAAGTATGTCACTTTGTTTACAAACTATAGACTATAGCCAAGTTTCTATTACAGAAAGCTGTATTTTGTTTTGTTTGTTTTTTTCTTGCTAAGCAGCTGTATTTTGTTTTTAGAATTCTCTGTAGGATTATATACAGGTTACTTATCAGGAGGGAAATATTGTTGGTAGTCTGAAGTTTGTATGAACTTTGCTCAATAGAAATGTATATTGACTATTGAGTAGTAGTAGGAAACAGAAAGATTAGCAAGCATATATGATAAAAAATGGATGTTAGTATAAACGTTGCAAAATGTACTTTAATTTGTATTGAGGATTGGGGAAGTACTTTTAATAATTTAAACAGAGTTTTATAATTGAGATTAATATAGTGTTGCTTCTGAAAATCTCTTGCATGGGTTTTCTACCGTAAACCTAATCAGTCCCCATCCCCTATCAAAACTATTTGGGTAAAAAGCCTGCACCTTCTATTGCTGTTTTAGTCTTAGACATGAGCAGTTGCTAGTTAAGGAGTTCTATGATATGGTGGAGGGGACATCACCTAACCACTCAGCAAATGATATGTCAAGGAGCATCTGTATCAGTGTTGTTTAACGCACAGATCACAAAAAAAGCACAGGATCCAAATTGAAGCGCTTTACCAAAAAAAAATCATAGATCTAATTATATTTAAGGAGCATTTTGAACCTTTTTATTTCGAGAAGATCTTTTTATTCTCTACAACTTCCGTTCTTTAAATATTTTCGAAAAGTATCATTTAGAGGGTCAAAAAACTTAAATAATGATCTAATTATAATTAAATATTTTAATTTCCTAAAATGCCCCTGAGAATTTTAACAAATTTATCGAAAAGGGTGCAATTTGTTGCGCCGAAATAGTAAGGGGATTTAAAGTGCAGTTATCTAAAGTATAGGTAAAAAAATACATTTTGGTCAAACCATGGGGATGCATTTTGCAAATAACTCACATTTAATTAACTTGTAAATTCCTTCAAATAGATGGTATATTTAAAGTATTGAACTATTTATACACATAAGAGTTGTGAAAGATGCCTGGACATTGTATCTTGTGCCTCTCATTGATTGCGTATGACTTGGGCTGGGCATGAACATTATGTGTATGTTTTGTTCAATAGCTGTTGTAAATTTATAATTCAGTGATTAATTTTTCTGAGCTATATGCATTACATATATAACTGTTAATAATTATTGGGGTATCCTCAAAGGTTTTGTGACAAAAATATTGACTAGATTTTTGAAGTAATAGTTGGTATATTATATTAAACCAGGTGATCCATATTATCCAGTACTAATTTTCTTCCTATCGTGTATGCTCTTTCACAAAGGTGGGTCCTGGTGAGGTTGATGATGATCTAGAAGGGGAGGTTGCATCAGAGTGTGCCAAGTATGGAACGGTGACCAGGGTCCTAATATTTGAGATTACAGAGCCAAACTTCCCAACTGATGAAGCAGTCAGAATATTTGTGCAGTTTGAGAGAGAAGGGGAAGCAACAAAAGCACTTATTGATCTTGAAGGTCGTTTTTTTGGGGGTAGAGTGGTGCGGGCATCGTTCTATGAGGAGGATAGGTTTAACAAAAATGAGCTGGCTCCAATGCCCGGGGAGATCCCCGGCTTTACTTGAAACTTGACAGATCAATATAAATGGGCTAATTGGGATTACAACTTAAATAATTGCTAGAATTTTGTAGCAAAACGTTTTCTGTTAGTCTGATCGGAGTGAAAGAAACTTGGCAAGCGATATGTTCTGCAAGTTAACTTCAAATTTGTGAACTTGTAGACAGTAGTATTTATAGAGTTACCGAGTACTTGTTTTTTTTTCCATTTTCCACAAGTTAATCCTGCATTTTTACTTCTATATGCTTTAATAGTTAAAAACTTGAACTGCTAACCAGAGGTATAAGGTTCTCTACCAGTTTTTCGAAGCAAATTAGACAGGAGTGATTTTATATTATTATAGAAGATGAGTAGTTTTACTCAAACTAAGCATGTCGGAAAGCAGAGATGTCACCTTGCTGGGCTTCTTACAGTGCAAGGTGCGGTAGAATTAGTGAAGCGATCATGCATTCATGTATGACGAGATTTCCCATAATATTAATTTTATACATTATAATAGGGACCTTCAATTATATCACAAAAATGGTACTATGCATAGCTAAGCATAGTTTTGTTGGAAGTAGCATAATGTGTGAGTGAGGTAATTGGTGAAAAGACCGGAACCGTATGAAGAAGAAATTAGCAGTCTAAGTATAATGAAATTTCAGTCAAGTACAATGTGGATTCTCTTGTAATAATTTTTTCCTGTTTACATTCACATCAGAAGTGTCACATGGGTTCTGGTGAGATATCTCTGGTGTATCAACTGAGGTGTGTTGAGAGTTTTGACTTTGAGGATACTTTTACAGATTCGAGGGGGTCATCATATAACTTGGTCAAATCAAATCACTTCATGTCATAAGCCCTGTAAATGAATACACATATTTGATCCAAGTATGTGTAGATGGATCAAATATGGGTAGATGCTTATTGTTAGTAGAAAACAATAAAGATTCCACGTTTATAAATATTTATAAAATTATAAGCTTATGCAGTTATGGTACCTCATTTTGTACGAGTTAAAATCCAAATATATAAGTAATTTTTTTTAGTTTATGCCGAAATAAATATGATAATCAATTATTTTGTAGTGACTAATAGACATGAATACTTAAATTTTTGAATGTCGTTTGCTAAAATGATTTTGATTACAATTTCTAAAAATAAAATTTCATAATAGTATCGTATCAGAATTCACGTGTCCGACGTGTGTCCAAGTATTGGATGCGGGGATTCAGCCTCTCCAAACTTCTTAGAAAGTAACAGTAACTGTATCCCCTCTCACAAAAATTATAAGTAAAAATAACTGTATTAAAGAGGTGCAACTGTTACAGCTACAAGTCCCCCTGATAACTAAGCTCAGAAGTAATGCAAACTGTAAAAGTAGATAGGCAGGGAGTAGTCAAAAAGGCTTGATAAGTCAATCTGATTGTTGTTTAGCGGTTAATGCAGGGCCACTCTATTGATTTCAGAACCCAAACCCATTATCATCCCCTACTTATAATCATGCTGCTACCCTCCCTTGTAGCTTTCCCTTTATTCACCACACATTTTATATCTACAAGACTACAAAGAAAAGGTAGGTTAGAGTTAGACAAGTACTTCTATGTGATATTTTAAATCAAACCGATATGTCCCGCTCAGAAGTAGAATTTAAGAAACGACAAAGAATAAGAGATATCGAAGGTTGTCTCTTGCAAAATTTGCTCTCTCGGAAAATTACGAGAGGCCTTGTTCAAAAATGACTCGAAAGTAACAAGAATGTTAGTGTTAGTTCCATTCAGAAAAAAAAAAAGAATTTTTTTTAGTGTTTTAGTAAAAACCTTTTGAAGAAAGTATAAAACTGATGTTTTGTAACTTAGGATTGGAGGGATGGGCTACAGTATAGATGTGTTGCAGAGAGAGATGGCAAGGGTCCCAAAATATCCATATTAATGACTACACCCTATAAATGTATGTGCCTATGAAAAAGATGCTACTGCTAGTAGCAAAGCTGGACACATGCACAAAAATGTACTGTTTATAGTAAGATGTACATGTTAGATATGCAAAGTCATCCTTCATAATTACAAAAATTTATGGCAGCAAAGGTTATGCACATAAAAAGGAAAATGAAGTACAAAAATCTTAGATATCTACTGAGCAAAAGTGACATAAGAATTGGACACTTGCTTCTTCCACCCAATTTCAAAATTCCTAAGATACGCACAGCAGGACTGAGTTCACAAATAATAATTTGATATAAAGCAAGAACAAATAAAAAGATATGCATCAAATGCAATTAGAGAAACAAAGTTCATTAGCTTCAGCCACACATCCAAGCACAACAGTCATAGGTCATTACATTATCCAGCAAAAGTAAAACAGACGAGAACTAGGTCATTACATTATCCAGCAAAAGTAAAACAGACGAGAACTGCTGTCACATGAAACATAGATACATAAGTTCATAGCCTAAACTTAAAGGTTCCGAATTATCTATTATATAAATGACCAATTTAGGAACATAAAAGCAAGACAGTGATCGGTATTATCGTCTTTGAGAACTTTCCACACAATGGCTTGGTCATAAGATATGGATCTGCCCATGCTTGAAAAACATATTCCTGGTGGAAGATAAGCAAATCCCTGCAACCAATGATATTGTAGTTTAGATAAATAATCTCGAGGAACACCTCAAAGTTTTAGAAATCAGGATACCGGTCTTCTATTACTAAACTTCCCAAATATATGTAGTACTATAACCTTATAGAGCTCTAAAAATCGAAAAACCATTTGTTGTGATTCTTACTTGTTGCATGATTTTCGAAAATTCTGAAAGGAGAACTTTTTGACCAGCATCATCTAGAATTTTATGAAGCATTATATCCTGAAGGGCCACCAGCGTAGTTTCGAGCATGTCAAGACCTGCCTGATTTGCAAAGGAGAAGACTGGAGATATCTATACAAGAAATTTTGCCAACACATAACAGTTTAAGTACCTTATTTTGCAAACATAATGAAGAACTACATTGTTTAGATGAAGCAAGAAACAAATATAATGACTGGAAGAAGGAAGAAAATGGATATTGAGATGTTCTTTTATTACATTTGTTTTAACGGAGCAGCAAAGTATTGCATCAGAATGATTCCACAGCTGCTCCAAAACAGCATTGCCTCCTTGAGATTCTGACATGAGGAGCTCTGCACCAGTGTGGACCCTAACACGAACAGCAATATTCGCATATATTATAGGACGGGGAAGACAGAAAATAATAAATCAAGTACAAACGAAACTTCACTTATAGTTTCTGTTAAGGATATAAGACACGGGGTAATATTACGACTTCAGTGCCAGCATCACTTTATTATCCATAAAATTGCTAAAACTACTTATATAAAAAAGAAATAAGTAAATTTTGGTCAAGGATAGAGTCAAAGACGATAGCATAGTCTAGTACAACAGATCAAATGAAACATATTCGGATACCAGCAAGAAACAGATCCAGTTTATTGTTCATATTTGAAGTGCAGACTAAATAATAACGTAGTCATATTTAGGTTTCAGGATAATTTGTAGTACTTTACCTGTAGCTCCTGCTAATCCAGCGTGCTAAAGTGAAAGCCTCAGGAGACCCAGGCAGTTGCTTTGGCTCTAACTGGAAGCTAGCCCGGGATGGAGCAATAGCCATTGCAACCCTCTGGACAGAGCCTACAACGCTCCGCACATACTGACGGGCCATCGCAGCCACATTGTCCCTAAAGTGGTTCTCAAAAGAAAATTGAAATGCTATAGTCAAAACTGACCTAAGATTATAACTCCCAGCATTATCTTCCCTGTGGGGGTGTGCACCACCAGGTCTCACTTCAAGGGCAGAAGCCAGATCCAATGTTCGGTTTGCAGTAGACTTATCCTAAAACAGAAACATAAGAGATTGGGTAACACACTAGATCCAACTTTTAGTAAGTGAAATTGCTGTAAAGACCTAGTAACATTAATTATATGTTGTCAGATTATTTCCAAGTTATTATTGCCAAATCAGAAACGTTACTGAACTAATTCAGGATCCAATGGTATCACACGGAAACCAGATGGCAGCAAGGGAGCATCATCAGCGAAGGATTCATCAATAGGAGCAAACACAAGTTGAGCACAGCCTCCAGCTGTTTTCTCATCAATTCCGCTGCAGAGCTGTTACAGTAGTTTAAGTCATTCCCACACAACTACCAGCAAAAGATACCATGTTTATTTTAGATAAAAAAAGAGTAACAAACCTGCAATAAGTACATATTTTCTGACAAAGTTAGCTGCTCTGATGACCGATTTTCTAGCCGAACAACCTCCAACAACTAAAAGAAAACAGATTAAACAAGATTTTACTAGAGTAATTACAAAGATGATGAAGAAATGGTTAAAACCAAAGAGAGAGACAGATGAGTCATGTTTACCTCTTCAAGCTCCACAGAATGGGCAAGAGGCAAAATGACTTGTGTACTAGAGGAGGCACCAGGTCTTGCACAAGTAACAGTGTATGGAGATGCTTTTAGTGATGCAGCAGAGTAAGAATCGATCATATTGTCTGCCCACTCCGAGCGGTGCTCTCTCAGGAAGCGCACAAGCAAAGGAGGAGGAACATCCTGCATATTAGACATTGAAAATTGTAATGTACATGAAATTTGTGCAACTATAGTAAGTACAAACCCAAGGGTTGAACTGCGCAGAATATTAAAGTAGATATTAAGCGGTTATGATTAAATTAATAACTGATCTAAGTACCTGAATAAGCATTGACGCTTTTGCACACAGCACTCCACCAAAAGTTGGGAGCATTGACAATGTGTTGAACTGGGAACTCAGAAATTTCCCTGCAGACAAGTTGATGGCAACTGTAACGTCCTCTAAGCCATCATTACCCATGGTCGACCAACCATCATCAACAAATCCATTGACAGCATCATTGAAACCCCTGTTGAGCAACTTCCTTTATCAACGAGAAATTTTGAATATTCCATCCGTACCCACAAGCAAGATGTTAGCAGAATCATATATTAGATTTCATCAAACTAATAGCTTAATTTTACCTGCACAGTCTTTGACGAAATGCCCTTAAAACAGCAGGTCGGTGACCGCCAGTATATTTAATTTCGCCACTGGTTTCTTGTGCAATCTGTCTTATGTGTCGCAACGACTACAAATAATATTCAGAAATAATGAGCTTGAAGAAGCAACCACTTATACTAGACTTAACATATACTATTTGTTATCCTTACCGCCATAGTCATTTTCTGAGCTAGAATCGTGGATGACTCGTATAGAGGCCTCAAAACTTCAGGAACGTTCAAAGGCTAAAATACACGACAGTTCACTACATAAGATTCCATGGCATGATAAAGAACTAGAGTGACATAATATTTACTTACGTTTAAGTCCATATGATCAACTATGTTAATAATGGAGCCACCACCATCACAAGGTCTTATCAGATAGCCACTAGGTAACATTTCAGCTCTCACAAAGCATGCAGTGGGAGGCCTCATAGGACCACTCGTTGAAGAAGTCAGTGACCTTTCACAAACCTGCTCACAAGAAATAAACCAAAAAGGGACAACTGATATTAAAAATAAATTACTATAGAATATTTGTGGACCGATGTTCCTTCAATGATAAAAACAGAGATCAACGATGACCCAAGTCACCCAACTGCTATGTAAAACATGTTAGAACTGCTAATGTAATTACGCTTAAAAGCTTACCACAAGACTACCATCATCCAAAGTTGTAGTATATCTTACTGTCCAAAAATCTCGAGCTGATGCCAGTGTCGTAGGTGCATAAGTCTGAGGAGATAACAATTAAGTACAAGTACATGTTTAGCTATGCAATATGCCGAAATTTAATTGCTCAAACTTAACCGTAACGAACCTGCATGTGTACGAGTTCTATTGTTCCTCCATTTCCAGTTGGAAAAACACTTGATACATCTAGGCAACGGCAGTCATGGAACCAAGATATACGATCTTTAAGGATCTCAGCTATCTGGAAAAAGATAAGTATTTTGGGATGTAAAATGAGAAAATAATAACCAAACAAACTTGGTTAAACAAATATATATATAAGGCTATGGAGATATCAGTCAGCTATATATAAGAGATTTTAACTATCTACCTTTCTGGGTTCAAGACCTACAAGACCACAGGCTCGAGCTGCTATTCCCCTACAGTTGCGGGAAACAGCAACACTGCCAATAGAATCCGGACCAGGCTACAGAAGATAAAGAACAAAAACACGTGTGAGAAGATATGTATTTAGCCTAAAATATTATTATGGTTATTAATAATATAAATCTGCACATGTACACGTTTGCGCTCCACAACATAAAATGTTGTACCTTCATTCCAATTATCTGTACCCAGTTGACAGCAGTCCCAATTGCCTTTCGGAGGAACTCTGCCAGGGTCTCCTCAGCTATTGCAAGAAGACTAGAACATAAACCAAGTCAACAGTTAATATAGAAAGCAATAATTTCAATAATAAGAAGATTTAAGTAAAAGAGTTTTAATTACCCAGTTGGGCTGCTAGCATCTCTATGCGGATGCTGAGATGTTGAGGTTTGCTGTTGTTGCTCAGATACCACGACCATAGACCCACAGCCAGTGTCTGTGGTCGTTGGTGATACCTATAATAATTCATATACATAGTAACTGGTTTGCACGAAAGAGAAATGGAAGCGTAATTATCTAATGAAAAAATAACCACATTTAACAACATGAAATTCAGCTCAAGATGATGGAAATAATATTAGAACAAGAATGAACAAGTAAAAGAAACAGAACTTACAGTATGCAGTTGGGTACGCATGCATCCATTATCATAAACAAGGTGAGAGACCTGCTTCTGCAGGCGGTCATTTTCTTCCATCAACAGTTTGTTCATGGCACTCAGCTTCCCGTTTACGGTCTGGAGACTAGATGCTTCCTTTCGTTGCTTTTCACGACATCTAAGTATAAAATAAAACAGTAACACGTTTATTCTGTCTTTATAGGAACTAGAAGGTTTACATTTCATTGATTATACTTTTACCAAAACATTGGGTCAAAAAGTTTTGGAATATACGTAAGATAATCACAAATTTACAGTTAAAACAGTCTCAAGAATAATGTTCCACTCTACAGGCTACAGCCAGCTGTATGCTTGTGTGGCCGCGGCCGCGGGGGATCAACCATCATAATTAGGCACAAACACAGAGTAAACATCCAGAGAAAAGCATAGCTCGCCAATTGCTTATAGAGCAATTGTTGGCCTAGGAACCATATCCAATTTAACAAATTCAGAGTAACATGCCAAAAGAGGACTAACTTCCTTCAGGATAATAAAAACTAACATTTAGCAAATAAAAGAAATAAAGAGAAACACCTAAAATGATTCTAAAAATTTTACATGCAAGGCCCCTTGTCCCTAATACATGACAACACTAATCCAATATCACGATACATGTGAACCAAAATAGCCAGATCAAACCCACTAAATTAAGCAAACTTTATTCATTTAGCTTTAATAATTAGTATCCAACACAAATTAGCAAACCATTTCTCGTTGGGGACTTCTGACATAACACTTCGTAGTTCATATAACAAGCTAAAAAGCATCAATCTTGAACAAAAGAAAATCTAGGCATTTGAGGTAAATGATTAACACTAAAAATACTAACTTTTTATTATATGATATATTAAAAGAAAATGAAACACAACACAAATGTGGGGGGGGGGGGGGGGAGAGAGAGAGAGAGAGAGAAGAGAGAAAGGGAGAGAGAGTCCTTGTAACTTCTAATTCAATACTTCCAAGTTCATATAACAAGTTAAATCAAAAAAAACACCCAAGTAAAATGACCAAATTAAGGAAATGTCAGGAAAAACTTCACTTTTTAATCAAATTGCAAGAAAAACAACACCAAACTGGAACACAACAAGTAATAATACACTAAATTGAAAGAAAGCAACAAACCTGCGGTTCTGAAACCAAACTTTGATCTGCTTAGCTTCAATGTTAGAGAGAATAGGAATTTCCTTCATAAGCTGCTGTCTTCTTGAAGAACTTGGCTTTGGACAATCAGCATAAACCCTCTCCAAAGCCTCAACTTGTTCAGCTGTATATCTAACATACTTACTACCATCCATTTGTGACTCACCCATTCACTCAAACAAACTATCAAACACAACACCTGCAATTAACAAACTATGAAATGAAGGGGTTTTAAAGATTTCAAGAAAAGGGGTATTTTAATTTAGGTTCTTTTAAAATGGGTTGGTTTTAGAATGTACAGGAAGGCAGTCTCTCATGTAAGAGAGCTAGCCTCCTCTATCAGTCATCAAGAAAAGTGTGCATTTTTTTTTAAATATTTGAGTTGGGTTTTTAGGATGGTGAAATTTTGCAAGTATCCTGAGGTTATATAAGTGTGCTTTGTGTAAAGCTCGTGCTCTTGGTTATCTCAAGACAACAAGAGAGAAACAAAAGTTAATGGTAATAATTAAGTACCAACAACCCACAGAAATACATAAAGCGGAAGGGTAATTATGGTCATTGTGCATTGTTTGGCTTTGTTTCCATGTTTGTTTTTTTAGATCAAGATTTAATTTAGGCTCAGTATTGAATTGAGTAATTAATTTTAAATATATAAAAGTTAAATAATTGAATTTGTTTTTTTGAAATAAATATCATTTAGATTTTATAGATGATTACTTATATTGCAGAACATCCCGTTATTATTTAAAATTTTATCAGTAAAAATAACAACTTACGTTTAAACACGAGACACATTTTTTTTTATATAATTAGTATAACAGGGAATCAAATTCTCAAAAATTGTAATAACAATAAATAAGTTTTTATCATCTGAGTTAACTCATCGTTGTAAGTATATAATTATTTTTAGTTTGTTTCTATTTTGTCATTTTATTAATAAAATAAGAGAAAATTGCACTTTACACCCTCTTATTTTGTTTCAAAAACAAATGTGTATCAATAGTATTGGAAACTCAGTTTGCCGCACTACTTCGACGGTTATTATTAAAAAAGTAAGGGTAGAATGAGAATTTCAGTAAAATATTAACTAAACTAATTTTTTTATTTTTCAGATTATATTAAAAATTGAATTTATTATTATAGCTATAAAATAATATCTTTAAATTTTTTGAATAATATAATATAGTTGAGTTTTGAATTTTAGTAATATTATTAATGCCAAATATTATATAATTCTACCAAAATTAAATTCAAAATAATTTTATATATATATTTTTTAAATATATTTAATTTAATGTAATTATTTCATTTTAAAGTTTTTGACGTCGTTATGATTTTAAAGTGCATTTAATGAAAATATTCTGATCAATATTAATATTTAATATACAAGAAATCATTTTTATAAATATTTTAACTTATTTTTGAAATTCCAACTAAAATTTATTTACATTTTAAAATAAAGTTCCCTTTTTATCCCTTATTATTTTAATTATAATCTGCAAAAGGGTGCATACTGAATTAGTAAGTTGAAGTTGAGGGGTGTAAGTTATATTTCCGAAAGTTCTTGTACAAAATTGTTTTTTCAACTATGTTTGAGGGTGCAAAGTGCATTTATCTCATAAAATAAAGATATACACTATAGGTTAAAGTGCAACTTTCAATGTATAAAGTACAATATAGGTTAAAAACAAGGGAAAATGAATTTTTTGTCCCCCAACTTAATATGTGTTTAGAAATTTACCACTCAATTATAGTTTTTTTTATTTTACTTACTAATGTTAGGTTCGAATTTTTTTCGGGAAAATGAATTTTTTTGTCCCCCAACTTAAAATGTATTTAGAAACTTAATACTCAATTATAATTTTTTTTGTTTTACTCACTAATATTAGGTTCGAATTTTTTTCAGTCACTAACGTTCGGTTCAGATTTGATTATTAGTATTTTGTCAATTTTCTATAGCATTACTAAAATATAGTGATAACCAGTACAAAAAGTGTCATATGTGTCTTATAAAAAAACTTATATGAGTTTGCTAGATTGGAGGAGTCGTATAATGTCTGAATTATATATGTATGTTATCGGAAGGACGCATATTAGTTTAAAAATCTAATCAGAACAGATGTATATATATTGTAAACAGATGCATAAAATAAGTTCATATACTCCTTCCGTCCCTCCCAATTGTTATCGTTTCTGGGAGAGTGTCCGGCACACATTTTAAGATGAATAAAAAGTATAGTTTCATAACTTTTTTTAAAAATTTTCTTATTCTGAATAAAAATAGAATGTTTAAACTTTTATTCAGAAAAATAAAATTTTAAAAAAAAGTTAAAGAACTATACTTTTTCTTCATCTTAAAATGCGTGCCGGACACTCTGCCAGAAACGATAACAATTGGGAGGGACGGAGGGAGTACATCTTTTACTTTTTAGATGGAATACTAAGCTCAAAACTAAAATTATAAGGAGGAGACATCCCAATCCGTACTAAAATTATTGGAAAATAAAAATAATAAAATATTCAATATAATCAAATTAGCAAACTGATCATAAAGTACTAAAAATATTAAAAATGTACATATCAATATTTTACCAAACGACACTTTCAAAAACCAAATGAAATCCCTAATCACAACTCCTTCATGCAAATTTTACTGACCCAAAATCAAAAATATAAACTCATCCACTCTAATAGAATTGTGAAACAAGTATATATATAAACACAAAAATAGAATAATATTGTAATAATGTGAATTTGGTATTAAATCAAACAGCTCTCACAAGATATTTTTCTTACAAATATAGTTTATAACTTATTTTTAAGATTTTTTTTGTATATAAAAATTTAAACATTAAATTATTATTCAGAAGAATTTTTTTTAAAATAATTCATGAAACTACATTTTTTACGAGTCTTAAAATACTTTTCAAACTCTCATCAGCAAAGTAAACGCCTTGAGGGACACATGGGGTACTATATATAAAGATATAGATATATATTAAATCATTAAAATATTATAGACTACCACTATATTTTAATAATGCTACAAAAAATTGACATAATGCTAATAATCAAATCCGAACCTAAGGTTAGTGACTAAAAACAAATATGAACCTAACAGTTGAATGGTAAATTTCTAAAAATATCATAAGTTAGGTGACGAAAAAATCCATTTTCCCTAAAAACAGAAAAGAAAATTGTAAATTTCATTTTATTTTTATAGTTGTGACTTGTGAGGTGACGAAAAAATCCATTTTCCCTAAAAACAAAAAAGAAAATTGTAAATTTCATTTTATTTTTATAGTTGTGACTTGTGAGGCTGAAGGGGGGCATGTTTATCGGTTTATCCCGGCTGTATGTTACGGTATCATTTCACTTTAATAATATCAATTTGCTATTTTTAAGTATTAAATGACTGTATTCATTTGGAAAGAAACTATAAAGTAAAAGATAACACAAAACAGTGTGCCGTTTTGGGCTTAGAAGTAGTGGTTGCGTTTGTTTTTATTGAAACACAAGAAGAGGACAGAGGATAAAGGTTACGTTAAATTGCAAAATGGAGCAGTACAAACAAAGGAGTAGTTGTTGATTATTCCAGAATAGAGATGCACAAAAAGCCCACCGGGCCTTAAAAAGCCTGGGCTTTGACCGGGCCGGGCTTTTCGGGCTTTGACTTTGACCGGGCCGGGCCGGGCCGGGCTTTCCGGAAATTTCAAAGCCCGTTTGGGCCCTCGAGGCGGGCCTAACCGGGCTTTTTTTCGGGCCGGATCGGATCGGGCCGGGCTTTTTTCTAATTTAAATCGGATCTAATATTATTAGAGATTCCAAAGAATACATGTGTTAGCAACTAGATCATCGTAAAAATATATTAGTTTACATGGAATATTTTAGGAAAACATTACTTCGTTGAAAATATTTAAGTTCCGCAAAAAATAAACATGTTTATATAATATATTTTATCATTGTTATGATAATAATGATAACAATGATATCATTGTTATGATAACAATGATATCCAAATATTCATGACAATGATATCCAAATATATATAGTGTACTTATTATATCTTCTTTCATTATTTATGTAACGAAGTATATAAATAATATTATTAATCACAAATATATAAATATATATGTGTTTAAAGTATTATTTATATGTATAGTAAATGTAAATTTATAAATATATAAGAAAATATATTAGAATAATCAGATTATAACCGGGCTTTTTCGGGCTTTTAATCGGGCCGGGCCGGGCCGAAGCCCGGGCTTTTAACCGGCCGAGCCGGGCCGGGCCGGGCCGGGCCGAGCTTTGCCTAAAAATATAGGGCCCGTCGAGGCCCGAAGCCCGGGCCGGGACCGGGTCGGGCTTTGACCAAGCCGGGTTTGACCGGGTTTTGACCGGATCGGGCCGGGCCAGATTTTCGGGCCCGGGCTTTTTGTGCATCTCTATTCCAGAACAGTACACCTAGGTCCTGTACAAACAAACAACACACAGGTCAAGCAAGGGCTACTGCATATCCCAATCTGATCTCAAAATTACATTTCATTTAAATTTTGATTTTTTTATTGAAATTTAGTTAAATTATTATTTTAATATTTGGCTGTTTCAGAATTTCATCGCTTTGGGATTGAGGTGACCGATAGTTTAATTGTAATCCGAGTAGTGTTGGATATTTAGTGAATAACATTGTTTTGAAATAGGGTCCCTTCAATTTTTTATAAGTGCATCAATATGTTTGAATAAGTTAAACAATCTAAAATTTATAGACAAAATTGATTTGTTTTCTCGAGTTCAAGATGCCTGTGAACCGTTTAAATTTTTCTATTTTTAGGGCTGGGACATGTGTTTTTTTTTTTGAAACCAAACAAAACGAGCTTAAAATAAATCAGAATGTAACACATCGATGAGAAAGGATGGTACATCACACCAGTCCTTCCATTCAGACATAGAACCAGTCTCTCTAGCCAAAACATGAGCCACTGTATTCGCTGAACGTCTAACAAAATACACTGAATAGGACCCTAAGTCCTTGACTATAAAATGACAATCTTCAATAATAGCTCCCAGGTAAGAGGAATCCATCGATTTACTCTCAAAAGCTTGAACAACTGCTAATGAATCAAGCTCTATATGCACGTCTGAAAGCCTCCTCCTCTTCAACCAAGAAAGTGCTTCTTTGAACGCCAACGCTTCAGCAATCTTCGGGTCCACAATACCAGTCCAGAAACCTCCATAAGCAGCTATGAATTGTCCTTGATCATTCCTTAACACACAGCCAAATGAGCTCCTACCTTCCTTTTCAAACACTGCAGCATCTATATTGCACGAAAACCAACCCAACACTGGCTTCTTCCACACTAAAACCCCTTCCCTGTCATTTAACTTCTTATGAATAACCTGATTACTCTGAGCCCTTTGCCATTGAAATAGATACACACTTGCTTCATTAACCACCATCGACGGAGTTTTGAATTTTTTATTCCATACTACATTATTCCTGTGATCCCAAATCTGCCATACAACTGAACATATGATTTCCATCTCCTTAGAAGACTTAGTCTTAAAAAACTCCTTCATTATATTTCTAACCGACAGGTCTGGACTTGAAGCAACATCCACCTTCACTCTGTTCCAGCAACTCTGAGCAAAAGAGCAATAAAACAGAGCATGCTCAGCGCTTTCCAAATGATTATGACACACTGAGCAGATAGGATAAACTTCAACAAAACGACTCCTGAGATTTTCCAATGTTGAAAGACAGTTCTGCAGCATTCTCCACACAAAGATTTTCACCTTCGGAGGAACAGTCAAGTTCCAAATTTTAAGCCCGTTAAACTCAAACTCCGAGTTAGGCAGACCATACTCATTTTGACAAAGTCTACGATAGCCACTTCTAACTGAGTAATTCCCTTTCTCCTCATCAATCCACATCCAAGAATCTTCCTCCCTGGAACAATTCAGCGGGATTTTTTGGATTTGAACCACATCTTGCTCATTGAACAAGTCTCTAAGAATCTCCAAATCCCACTCCAGTTGATCAAGCTTCAAAAGACCACTCACATTGGCTTCCTCCAACCCTTGAACGACCGGAGTTGTGATCTTTGTTTGGTTCCAACTAGGTAGCCACAGATCCTTCCAAATATTTACTGTTTCCCCCCTTCCTATTCTTTTCACACTCCCACCACAAATAAGATGATGAGCTGCCATTATACACGCCAAACATAGCTCGGATTATTTCCTAAAATGGCCTCTTCAAACCTACACTTTGGGAAATATCGAGACTTCAATAGTCTTGAAATAAACGAGTGAGGTTGCGTAAGAATTCTCCAAGCCTGCTTACCTAGCATAGCCACATTAAACTCCTGAATGCGTTTAAATCCCATCCCCCCAAATTTCTTTGGATAACACATTTTATTCCATGCCATCCACCTAATCCCCTTATTCTTCTCTACATTCGACAACCACCAAAACCTGTTCATTAGAATCTCTATGTCCTCACATAACTTTTTTGGAAGAAGAAACACACTTGCAACATAAGATGGAATCGATTGCACTACTGACTTAATCAGAATTTCCTTCCCTCCTCTAGAAACAGTTGTTCCTTTCCAGCTTTGAAGTCTATTCCATATCTTCTCTTTCACATATCTAAACGTTTCCCATCTGTTGCTTGAAACCATTTTTGGGAGCCCAAGATACATGTCATCATTACGAACTTGCACCTGTAAAACTTAACAAACCTCTTATACAATCGAGTCCACACTGTTCCGACTAAAAGAGATTGCTGACTTCTGAAAATTAATTTGTTGTCCGGAAGCTCTCTCATATAACACAAGGCACTCTCTAATATTCTCCGCTTCACTCACAGTTGCTCGAAAGAAAAGATAGCAGTCATCTGCGAAAAATAAATGAGTGATAATAGGCGCCCCATTAGCAATTTTGCATCCATGAATAGCCCCCATCACTTGTTTTCTACAGATCATCGCAGATAGGCCCTCAGCACAAAGAAGAAAAAGATAAGGCGATATAGGGTCCCCTTGTCGTAGACCTCGACTTGGAGTCACCGGACCTATCTCATTCCCCGAAACTGCGAATTTATAAGAAACTGTTGACATACAAAGCTGAATCCAGTTTTTCCACTTCGCATCAAAATCCAATTTTTCCATTACACCCAAAACAAACTCCCATTCCACTCTATCATATGCTTTACTCATGTCAATCTTAAGAGCCGCGTATCCTGTTTTACCCTTAGTCTTCCTATGCATCCAATGATTCATCTCAAAAGCTGCAATTACATTATCCGTGATCAAACGCCCAGGAACAAAAGCACTTTGAGTTTCAGATATAATACTTGGTAAAACCACCTTTAAACGATTTGCTAACATCTTCGTGATTATTTTCATCATTACATTACACAACGAGATGGGCCTGAGGTCAGCCATCATTTCTGGATTCGCTTTCTTTGGGATTAGAACCACTACTGTATCGTTAAGACTCCCCGGAATTATACCTTCATTTAACACTCAGATACACTCCTTAGCCACGTCTTTACCAATTATACTCCAGAATTTCTGATAAAACCCGGGATTCATTCCATCCGGTCCTGGACTTTTATCCGGGTGCATAGCAAAAATTGCTTGTTTTACCTCCTCCTCATTGAAATCACGAATTAACTCCTCATTCTGAGCCCCAGTAACTCGTTCTCCAATACAGTCCAACACCTCGTCAGCCCTCACTCCTCTAGAAGCAAACAGATCACTATAATAGTCTTCTATAACATTGCCTAGCCCTGAAGCCCAGTTCACCCAACTCCCTTCACTATTCTTCAGTTGATTAATGTGATTTTTCTTCTTTCTTGCTGAAGCATACGAATGGAAATACTTAGAATTGCTATCACCCCCTTTTAACCAGAACTGCTTAGCCCTTTGCTTCCAGAAATCTTCTTTTTGAACAAGAATTTTGGCATACTCTGTCTCCGCCTCTCTCAAACATTGCACCGAGTAAGCATCATAAAGACCTCTAAACCGTTCCATTGTCTCTCTCACTCTCTGAAGTCTCTTCTGAAAATCTTTTACTAAAGTATCCCCCCACTTTTTTAACTCAAACCCACATACCTTAATTCTCTGCTCCATATTCAACCCCTCCGTTCTCCTCCAACTTTCAGCAACAATATCACTGCATCTTGATTCTCTTAACCAACAGTTTTCAAAACGAAATTTGTAATTTCTAGCAACTGGTCGCCAAACACTTACTTGAAGAAAAATTGCAGAATGATCAGAAGATGGTGCTATCAGATTATAAACCTTATTTGTAGGAAAAAGTGATTTCCATCCCTCATTCACAAACACCCGGTCCAGTTTTTCTTGCACCCATCTTTCCGTACCGCGACTTCTTTCCCACGTATATGGATACCCTTCCATAGGCAAATCCGAGATTCCACACTCTAACACAGTCTCCCTAAAACCATTCAACAGCCAAGTTGGATGTTTATGGCGCCCAATCTTCTCTTCCTCACGAAGTAAATCATTAAAATCTCCTAGAATAACCCATGGCAGAGATGATGTTGCTGCTAATGACTTTAATAAATCCCACGAATCTCTTCTCCTCGACCTCTCCGGAAAACCGTAGAAACAAGTAAGTCTCCACTTATTAATATCATCTATCTTGACCTCTGCATCAATAAAGTTTTGAGATGATGACTCTATCTTAATATTAGCTACATGTCTCCAAAGAAGAGCTAGCCCCCCTCCATGTCCCGTTCCAGCTACCGTAAACAGACCCTCATACCTCATCTTAGCTCGAATACCTTCAATTCTATCGTGATTCACCATAGTCTCCATTAAGAAAACAAACATGGGCTTCTTTAATTGGACAAGGTCCAATAAAACCTGAACTGTACGAGGATTGCCCAAGCCTCTACAGTTCTAAAATAATATACTCATTGTGGCGGGCGGGCCTGGGTGACAGGTCCCGCCAATGCCAAGTTTTTTTGGTTCTGTTGTTCATCTTCACTCATTATAGTATCCAGCCCATTTTCGAGCCCAACTTCAAAATTTGAAATAATGCCCGTCCCATCCTTCTCCTCTCCCACCCGCTGTCTTTTCTGTTTGGATACTATTATCCCATCAATAACGGGATTATCTTCTCTAGCATTTAAATTTTCCACTATTTCCTCCTGATTTATAGTAGATGCAACTACCCTTGTTTCTTTCTCCCTAGCATCTCGCTGCATACTCCTACGATCATGGGATTTTCCAACAGCCTGACTTGATTCCCCCTCCACCTCTTTCTCATTTGACTTCACCGGATTTACAAATGCACCGTCAGCTCCCCTTAACCATATATTTTCTGCACTTATACTCTGTTTACGCATTGTTGCACGTAAGGACCCATCGTAGTTTCTGATTTCTGTACCCTGAGGATTATCAAACAACGCCTCACAAAACTTCTCAGTATGTCCTATTAACCCACAGAAAAAACAGAATGAAGGCAATCTCTCATACTTAAACTGGAACCACATCCAATCGCCTCCAGCTTTTTTAATTCACATCTTGCTTTTTAACGGTTTCATCACATCAATAGCCACCACAATCCTTAAATAATTTCTACTCATCCTTTCAAAGTTCTTAGAATCCGATTCCAGAAATCTCCCCACATAATTACCTATGGATTTCAGCACATATTCTGACTTGAAACCAAGCGGGATATCATAAATTTGGACCCATATGTAGAGTTCCGATAGCTTAATGTCCTTCAGTTGTTCATCCACATTTAACCTTTTAATAAGAAGGACTTGTTGATTAAAAGTCCAAGGACCATCATTCAGAACTCTCTGCATATCAAGATCATGAAAGAATTTAAATAGGAAAATATTTGGTTGATCCGTCTCCTCCATGAACACCCCCTTAACCGGTCTCCATATTGACGCCAAGGTATCTTGCATTGCCATAAAATTCACCTTCCTATTTGTTAAGAATCTACCCACCAAACACCTGTTATAATCTTGCTTCACGCCATTCTCCGGAACATCCTCCAACATCAGGCCAAAATCCTCATCTCCATTTTCCAACGAGAGCTTTGAATATGCCTCTTCCAAGTTTTCAGCATTTCCAGAGCTCGCCATGAATAATAGATTGACACAGAACACCGTATTTGAAAAGAAAACAGCGAAAAGAAAAAGATTTAAAACTCACCAATAGATGAGACAGAGAGAAAACTCATCATACAGATGAGACCTGTGGCTTTTAGATTGGCTGGGGACATGTGTTTAAAACGTGCTAGTGTGAGTTTAAACGAGAAAAGAAAATAATTACATTTTCAAAAAATATAAACCGAAATTTAACAAAAAGTTATTGATTTAGTACGATTTTTACGCTTTCTAGTTTAGTGATGAGGTTTCTAATTTAGTTTAGTTAAAATATAAAAGAATATTAACCTTCAAATAATAATAATGAATAATAAAAAACAATGAATGAAGAAATTATTAAAACTGGCGGATAACAAATTATTAAAGTAGGAAATTATTACTATCTTTGACCTAGGTTTTGTGGAAATGCAGTAATATGTCCATTACTCGCTCTACCGTAGCGACAAGCCTGATGGTTCATGAGCTTCTCTTTATTTTTACATCTTTTTTTTGTTATATTAGAAAATAGCCAAATAGGCTCATGCCTAAGATTACATGATTCATTAGAAGTCAACTTACCACAAAATTACGTGTTACAGTACATATTTTACCACCTTACAAACTTACGCAAAAAAGTGATGACTACTCATAGGCTACGATTTATACGGGCTAAATCCTAACACTTCAACCTAGCTCTATAAAGGGATTATTTAAACTAGTATTAGATTGTTATATTATTATAAGCATTAGCTGAGCTTCATGGATCCTTCCCTGCATGAACCCTGATTTAAAGCTGATCAGTCCATGAGAGGTGTTGAGTAGTTTAACACACACACTGCTGTTTAAAGAAACAAATACAAGAAATATAGACGATATACGTTAAATGTTAATTTATTAATCTGCAAGTGATTAAATATTGCTATGGATTAAAAACTAATATTCCTCCCCCTAGGAGCAATCTGGGGTCTGGTGGCCTGGTGAGCTTCCAAGTCACGCCTCAGCCTTTGGATCTCAGCCTCATGAGCCCTGATCCTTTCCTGCACTTCCTGGGGATTCGCCCCTTGGGTGCTTCGAGGGCATTGCCTTCCATCGGACATCGGCTCTTTTCCAGAATGCCTCCTTCTTGGGGCCACTTCATCATCCGAAGATTCGGAGTCTCTCTCAGTGTAAGGACCAGAAAATTCCCGATCCTCGGGGATAGGAGCCAAACCTCGTATATAGGGGGCGATTGCCCTCGTGCTTCACTTCGCCCAGCATATCCACTTCCTTGAATAGTCGGGGGAGTCGTCCCTTGTGGCGGAGGTTGAGTTGCCCCTATCTGGGCTTCCGCCTGAGTAGATGCATAAGTTGAGTGGGGAGGAATCTCCACGATTGACGAAATCACCTGAGTTGTCCCTGATGGTGTTCCCTTCTTCAGAGCGCTAGTTGTTCTCCGTGTTCTCGCCATGGTTGTTGTTCGGTTCCCACAGACGGCGCCGAATGTTATGGATTAAAAACTAATATATATAATTGCTGTATTTAATACTAAGGAACGTGAGCTTCAAGGCTCGATTTGACTGCTCTTGTGTTTCGTGACTCAATCTGCCTTAACAAGATGCCTACGTACCTTGCTGATTGCCAAGGATCAAGTCAAAAAATGTAGTTCTGATTTGTGGGGTGAGGCCCTTTATATAGATGTGGGAGTCCTTGAATTGGACTTGGTATAGGAGACTTTGTGGTCAAGCCTCTGAATTAGGATAGACTTAGGAGTCCTAGTAAGTAGGAAGCTGATTCCTTATCCCATGAGGTTCCTTGGAGGCCAATCTACAAGGATTTATATCCCCATTAGGACTTATCTTAATAGCTGTTTTTCTCCCTTATTTATTAATTACAAAATTAATAAATAATCAGAGTTTTTGGGCCTTCTTTGGTCCATCAGGCCTGATCTGGTCCATCAGGTCTGATCGACGTGTTAACCTTTCTGGTCTGAATGTCATACATCTTCTTATTGGGTCTTGCAGCTCAAACTGTAACATTTAATTATGTAATCAGGATTTATTTATCCCTATCATTTGCCCCCCAACTTTTGGGAAACATTTATTGGGTTTCGCAGAAGTTAAGTCTATTCATTCCCTTACAGAGTTTCGTTTTTGTGTAAAGTGTGGAGTGACCTACACATTTACAACGATTTTACCTTTAATCCAGGAATTATCTTAATTTCCAGGAATTTTTCCCTAATTTTCTGGATTTTTCCCTTAATTTCTGGGATTTTCCCTAATTTTCTAGGATTTATCCTTAATTTCTGGATTTTCCCTAATTTTCTGGGATTTATCCTTAATTTCTGGATTTTTCCCTAATTTCTGGATTTTTCCCTAATTTTCTGGGATTTATCCTTAATTTCTGGATTTTCCCCTAATTTTCTGGGATTTATCCTTAATTTCTGGATTTTTCCCTAATTTTCTGGGATTTATCCTTAATTTCTGGATTTTTCCCTAATTTTCTTGGATTTATCCTTAATTTCTGGATTTTCCCCTAATTTTCTGGGATTTATCCTTAATTTCTGGTTTTTTCCTTAATTTTCTGGGATTTATCCTTAATTTCTGGATTTTTCCCTAATTTCTGGATTTTTCCCTAATTTTCTGGGATTTATCCTTAATTTCTGTCTTAAAATCGATCAGGATGTATAAAAAATTGATCAGGATTCCTGACCGATTTCGATCAGGCCTGATCGAACTAGCTCAGGAAGTAACATTCTGATCGACGGGATCTTCGATCAGGATCTATGTGGAATCGATCAGGATTCCTGATCGATTTCGATCAGGACTCTGATCGAACTGGCCTTCAAAGTGACACTCTAGTCGACTGAAACATGGGCATAATCGACCAGAATTCCTGATCGATTTTCGATCAGGATTCTGATCGAACTAGGTGGCTTTCTACCGTTCTGATCGAATGAAATATCGATCTGGATCTTCTTCTGTGTCGATCAGGACTCTGATCGATCTTAGTTGTTTTCTTCCTTCTTGCTCGAATGAGATATCGATCAGGATCCTTTTTGGGGTCGATCAGGACTCTGATCGAACTTAGGGGATTTCTTTCCTTCTATTCGAATGAGGTATCGATCAGGATCTTGTTTGGCGTCGATCAGGACTCTGATCGAACTTAGGGGATTTCTTTCCTTCTGTTCGAATGAGGTATCGATCAGGATCTTGTTTGGCGTCGATCAGGACTCTGATCGAACTTAATAGGTTTCTTCCCTCTTGATCGATTGAAGTATCGATTAGGATTTTCTTCTTTGTCGATTAGGACTCTGATCGAACCATTTTAAAATTCTGGTCAATTTTCGACCCTTCATTTTCCACAGGAGCTTCTAGATTATTCCTGATATTTTTGGTAGATGGGCTTTTAGGTTGGGCCTGGCTAAATGGGCCTAGAAACGCCTCATATTCCGAGATTTTCGCCTATATAGGTGTAGTGTGAAGTGAGAATCCTCACTTCACTTCATATTTCTCATTTTCTCTCACAAATCTCTCTAGAGTTCTCCCTTTGAGAAGGCGATTTCCGGCGACCTCAGCCACCGCAGCTCCACCTTTCTCAGGTTTTTCTGGGTTTCAAGCCTTCAATCGAAGCATATCAATGGCGGATCGTGACTTGGCTCGTTTGCAGAAGATGAATGTCTCTAAGAGAGGTACAAACATTCAAATTCAATCTCCATATACTTCCCTACTTGATATGATTAACTCGAGAGGTGATGAATATCCCTCTCTATCTGAGTTAGATTCGTATAACCATGGTAACACCTTTCATGAGTTAGATGGTAGGATAGAGTCCATGAACACCCTGTACAGACTTCCACCCCACCTTAGGATCACTCCAGCCGCCCCTGGGGATATGACTTGTAATTGGGAGGGGGATACTTTGTTTATCTATCGAGGAGCCCTGACCGCGGGTCTTAGGTTCCCATTCCATGAATTTATTCCTCACTTACTTGCCGATGTACAAATCAACCCTTGTCAACTCCCTCCTAACGCTTGGAGGAACATTATCTGTTTTATGGTCCTTTGTCTTAGAAACAATTTTCCTCTTTCCGTAGCTGTCTTTAGGAAAGTTTTCCAATTCTATAATAGCTCCATGAGTCAACCAGGTTGGGTTTTAATTCGTCAACGGCCCAAAATCCCTCATATCTTTGATAGTAATTCCATAGTTGAGAACAACCCCAAATGGAGGGACGAGTTTATGAGGCTGACCTGGGCTGGGGGTGACTGGGCCACACTCTTCCGTAGGCCCTTTTGCAAAGTGTCAGATGGGAGTCCAGGTAGCATCAGATTATCTGATGAGGAGGAGGTGGCCTACCAAGCCTTAATTTCAGATGATGGGAAAACAGACACCTGGACCCTCTTAGAGGAGTTTTCCTTGAAGAAAGTTGGTCTCTCTCAGGCCAGTGATAAGGGTAAATTTATAACTGGATAACCATTTTTCCTTCCCTTTAATTGTAACGTTTTATCTCTCCTGCAATTTAATATTCTTTCTATCTTTCTTTTTCAGCTTGCAAGGCCATCAATAATGTCAACAGGCCCAAGGAAGGGGAGTCAGGCCGCCAGAAGAGGGCCAAGCTAAACAGGGCCCCCAGGAGCAAACCTGACGGTCCTTCTTTTCTTAAGCCCCATGTCCCGGTGGTCGAACTGGGGGACGATGTGGATCCTCCACTTAAGGCACATTCCTTCAGGCCTAACTGGGGCTTCAGGAGGAGCGATACGGTGGTTGGATCCACCAAACACGCCAAGGATTGGTCGTACCATTCCATCACTCCCCACGACTTTACTGACATTGTTACGGGGAGTGATATCGAGACTATAGAGCTTCTGGGTTCTCAAGCCCAAGCTGCGGTAACTTTCTTTTTTTCTCTTTTTCTTTGAATCCCAACTTTTTCGTATTTCAACGAACTTGTGCTAACTCATACATATTTCTTTGCAGAGTAATACCTACTTCCAGGCGGCCCTCCATCAGGCTAGGTCCTGGAAGGGTAACTCAGATGAGTTTGAGAAGGAGATGAAGAAATGGGAGGAGAGAGCCATGGTCCTGGAGAAGAAGCTGGACACGAAGAAAGAGGAGCTGGCTAAGGCTCATTCCGAGCTGGTGAAACTTAGGAGCGATAAGGATAAGCTCATTGATGACTACATGGATTCTGACAAGTTTAAGAATCTCATGGAGATTCATGATGAGGGTCTTTATTCCCTACAGTTTACTCAGGGATGGGATGCGGCCGTAAAGGCGGTTTCTGAGAAGCACCCGGGCTTAGTCGACCCTAAGGACTTTATAAGTCCTGAGCAGGCTGAGTCGGAGGACAGCATAGATGCCCTCTTCAATTCCCCTCGGCCAGATGATCGCATCTTGGATCCTAACACTGCTTCTCCTCCCGCTTCTCCTGCGAAGGATGCTGAAGGCGCTGATAAGGAGCAAGAGAATGAAGGCTCCCGCATGGAGGAGTAGTTTTTTTATTCTGTAATTTTATCCTTAACTTATGTCTGGACTTTTGTTTGTATTAAAACTTATTACCCTCCGGGGTTATTTTACATGCTACTCTCCTTATTCGCATCTCTCTCCTTTATTTTTCCGATACTTTAATATGCATTCAAACTTGACCTAATGGGCCACACAAGTATTATCACAACTCAAACATCCATAGGTTGAAATAATTTCGAACTCTTCAATTTCAAGTCTGGTTTTCCAAAACCTTATATAATATGGGTTCGACCCTGATCAATAATAGCTAGAAAATAAAAATCCTACGCAAACAAAGCTTCAAGGTGCTCTCAAACCTACTTGTCACAATGACAAGTGAGAATCGTACTTCGACTATCTTACACGTAGTAAACCTTCAGGTTTTGTGCGTGCTAGGTTCTCGGGACTTCAAAACCATCCATAGTCTCCAGCTTGTAGGTTCCTCTACCCTGAACGCTCTTGACTTTGTACGGACCTTCCCAATTTGGGGCAAGTTTCCCTTTCTGTCCTACCCCAGAACCTTCTATCTTCCTTAAGACTAGGTCACCTTGTTTAAAGAACCTTTCTTTAACCCTTAAGTTGTAGTAGAATGAAGCCTTCTTCTGATACTCTACTATCTTTGCATGTGCTTCATCTCGCACTTCATCGATTAAGTCTAGAGTCAACCTTTGTCCTTCCTCATTTTCCTCAGCATTGAAAGCCCGAATCCTTGGAGAGGAATGTAATATCTCCACTGGAACTACTGCTTCTGCCCCATACGCCAACATGAAGGGAGTTGCTCCTGTCGTGACTCTACAGGTAGTCCTATAGGCCCATAATATGGGAAGTATCTCATTCACCCAATTATTTCTTGACTTCTCGATCCTCTTCTTTAGTCCATTCAGGATTATTCGATTTGCTACTTCCGCTTGCCCATTGGCTTGTGGGTGAGCCACGGAGGTGAACCGTATCTCAATTTCATTTTCTTCACAATACTTCTTGAATTCCTCGTTGTTAAACTGCGTTCCATTGTCGGTGACTAGGACACGGGGAATTCCATATCGGCACATAATGTTTTTCCACAGGAATTGTGCAACCTGTTTAGTTGTGATTTTGGCCAAGGGTTTGGCTTCAATCCACTTAGTGAAATAATCAATGGCTACAATCAGAAACTTCCTTTGTGCCGTGGCCATAGGGAAAGGCCCTAGAATATCCATCCCCCACATAGCAAAGGGAATAGGCGAGTTGATAGATGTCAGCATTTCGGGAGGTTGTCTAATAACAGGTGCATGCTTCTGACGGCGGTCACACTTCTTCACATATTCTTTGGCATCAGCCATCATTTCCGGCCAATAAAAGCCTAGATGAGTTATCTTATGAGCCAAGGCCCTGCCCCCCAAGTGTTGTCCACAAATACCTTCATGCACTTCTTCAAGAGCCAAGCGTGCCTCATCGGGCCTGAGACACCTCAAGTAGGGAACCACGAAAGATCTTTTGTAAAGAATCCCATCTATCAAAGAGTACCTTAGTGCTCGAACAGTTAACTTCCGTGCTTCAGTTGCATCACTTGGAAACCAACCGGTTTGAATGTGAGCCTTGATAGGATCAATCCATGACGTCCCCAGGCCTATGGGAGCCACAAGCTTAACATCTATGCTTCGTGTCTTCAAAACACGGAAGTACACACTTCCCGAACTTTCTTCTATCTCAGATGAAGCAAACTTTGATAGCGCATCTGCCTTATCATTTTCTTCCATTGGAATGTGTTCAACATGGCATTCATTAAATTGGGTCATCACAGCCTTTACTAGGCGGACATACTTAGCCATCGTATCATCCCTTGCCTCAAATTCTCCCTTTACCTGGGATATTATCAGCTTCGAGTCTCCCCGGACCTTTAAGTTTTTGACTCTAAGTGTCCCAGCTAGACCAAGGCCAGCTATCAGGGCTTCATATTCTGCCTCATTGTTTGTGATTGGGAAGTCTAGCTTCATAGCATACTCAATTAAGAACCCATCAGGGCTTTGCAAAACCAATCCTGCTCCACTGGAGTTTGTTTTTGATGCTCCATCAAAATAGAGAACCCAATATTCTTTATCATTCTTCTCTTTGCCCCCATTATCGACTCCCTTATCTTGAGGTATGGCATCTTCCTGCCCCCCGACTTCTTGATTGGGTATGGTACATTCCACCACGAAGTCAGCTAGTGCCTGGGCTTTTATTGCCGTACATGGCTTATACTTGAGATCGTACTCTCCCAGCTCTATCGCCCACTTAATCAATCTCCCACTTGCCTTGGGACTGTGAATGATATTTCTCAGGGGCTGATTTGTTAGCACCTCAATCTGGTGAGCCTGAAAATAAGGACGCAGCTTTCTCGATGCCATTACTAAGGCTAAAGCGAATTTCTCAATAGTTGAATAATTCAACTCAGCACCATGCAAAATTTTGATGACATAGTATACGGGTTTCTGAACTTTCAGTTCCTCCTTAACCAACACCGCGCTCAAGGCGCTCTCTGAAACAGCCAAGTACAAGAATAAAACTTCATTCAAAGATGGTTTGGCCAACAACGGGGCCTGAGCCATATACTTCTTTAACTCTTCGAATGCCTTCTGGTTTTCCTCATTCCATACAAAGTCCTTGATGTTCTTTAGTGACTTGAAGAATGATAGGCACTTGTCTCCTGACTTGGAGACGAATCGTCCTAGCGCAGCAACCCTTCCGGTGAGTTTCTGAACATCCTTGACAGTTTTTGGCGGTTCCATGTCCAGGATCGCCTATATTTTATCGGGGTTAGCCTCAATTCCTCTCTTTGAGACCATCAATCCCAAGAATTTCCCAGATCCTACTCCGAAGGCACACTTCGTAGGATTCAACATCATCTTGTGGTACCTCAGGACCTCAAAAGCTTCCCTCAAATGGGTTATATGATCAGTCTTTACTAGACTCTTGACTAACATGTCATCAACATAGACTTCCATAGTCTTTCCACCAACCTTTGATAGGTGGCTCCTGCATTCTTGAGACCAAACACCATAACAAGATAACAATAAACACCAAAGTCAGTGATGAATGATACATTTGGAATGTCATCCTTATGTATTTTGATCTGGTTGTATTCGCTAAATCCATCCATGAAACTCAGCATCTCATGCCCAGCAGTGGCATCAATCAAAGTATCAATCCTTGGCAGCGGAAAACAGTCTTTAGGGCATGCATCATTCAGATCAGTAAAGTCTATACACATCCTCCATTTTCCATTAGCCTTCCTCACCATTACAGGATTTGCTAATCACTCCGGAAATTGGATCTCCTCAATGAAACCAGCCTCTAAGAGCTCTTCTACTTCCTGTTTTATAGCCTCTTATCTTTCCGGGGCAAAATTTCTTTTCTTTTGTTTCACTGTCTTCCGGATTGGATCCAAGTTTAACCTGTGAGTAATCAATTCCGGGTCTATGCCTGGCATATCAGCTGCTGACCATGCAAACACATCACTATTTTCTTGCAAAAATTTCAACAACTTCCCTCTAAGGGGCTCCTCTAATGTGGCTCCAATGAAAGTCATCCTCTCAGGATTCTCGGGGTCTAAAGGAACCGAAACCAAGTCTTCTGCTGGCTTTCCTCTCTTCTCGTCATTTTCTCGGACATCCATATCTTCATTAGGAAGAACCTGCCCCCCCGACTCCATCTGCCCTCAAAGAGGCCACATAACAGCTTCTAGCCATTTTTTGATCTCCTCTCTCTTCTCCAATCCCGTTTCGGGTGGGGAACTTCACAACTGAATGGTAGGAAGAGGGGACTGCCTTAAAGGCATGTATCCCTGTTCTCCCCATGATAGCATTATAAGTTGAACTAGCCTTTACCACCACGAAATTCAACATCTGCGTTGCTTGTCTTGGTTCCGTACCTATGGTGGTTGGCAATTTGATTATCCCTTCCACAGGACATTCTACTCCAGCAAATCCATATATCGGCATGTCGGTTAGTGTCAACTGGGAATCGTTATACCCCATCCTTAGAAAGGCGTCGTGGAACAATATATCCACAGAAGCACCATTATCCACAAGGACCCTCTTAACCAGGCTATTTCCTATTATTGGTGTTATGACCAGCGGGTCGTCATGAGGAAACTTTACACCCTCTAGGTCAGAATCATCAAAAGCCAATGTTACTTCTGTCCTGGCCCTCTTCGGAGCTTCTCCAATAATATGCATAATCTCTCTAGTATATGCCTTTCTGGAATTTTTGGAAAATCCAGCAGCAGTTGGACCTCCAAAGATCGTGTTTATCACAGGCCCTCGAGGTCGCGGCCCTCCAAAGATTGCATTTATAACCGGCCCTCTAGGTTGGGGATTCCGCTCCTGATCGTCTTGGTCCCTCCTACGATCTTCAAAGTTCTTCCTTCCATTATTATTCCTGTCCCCTCCTTCTCCAGTATACTTGTTCAATCTCCCTTTTCGAATCAAAAACTCAATTTCGTCTTTCAATTGCCTACACTCATCGGTGTCATGGCCAACATCCTTGTGAAACCTGCAATACTTGCTCTTATCTAGCTTGGCGGGATCAGCCTTCAAGGGCTTAGGCCAGCGAATATCTCTATCTTTCTCAATCTCCATCAAAATCTGACTTCTAGGAGCATTCAACTTAGCGTATTCAGTGAACTTTTGCCCAGGCCCTCCCTTCTTGGGGGTTGAATCAAGGTTTTGTTCGGTTCTAGGATATTTGTCCTTTGCAATATATTCTAAATCAGTTTTCCGCTTCTTGCCTCCAATGGGCTCATTACTTACTACGGTCTTCCTCATACTTTCTTCAACCTTGATATACTTCCCTGCCCTCTCTTGGAGCTGCAACATGCTTTCAGGGGGACGTTTGGCCAAGGACATCTTGAAAAACTCATCCCTAGTTCCTTGTTACAGTGCTATCATGGTTACCTTATCATCAAGGTCCGGGACTTTTAAAGCCTCCTTTGTGAAATGATTCAGGTAATCACTCAAGGATTCCTTAGCTCCCTGCACAATACTCATAAGAGATGCTGAACTTTTCTCATAGACTCTCCCACTGATGAATTGCTTAATAAAAGCCTGACTTAAATCTCTGAACGATCCAATAGAGTTTGGGGGCAAGCGACTGTACCATCTTTGAGCCATACCCGACAGGGTTTGAGGGAAGGCCCGACACTTTATAGCATCATTCACGAGTTGCAGCAGCAGTGCATTAGAGAATGTCCTAACATGATTAGCGGGGTCTCCCGTGCCATCATAGGCTTTGATAGTGGGCATCTTAAATTTCCTTGGGATATGGGCATTCATTATTTCTTCTGTGAAAGGTGGAGTTGGATCATCAGGATCTCCAAGGGGAAGGAGATTGCTTGGATCAGTTCTTGGGACGACATCCCTTCTTCGTACCGGACCATCCAGGTCTATGACAGGAGGATGATTCCTCCCCCTAGGAGCTATCTGGGGTCTGGTGGCCTGGTGAGCTTCCAAGTCACGCCTCAGCCTTTGGATCTCAGCCTCATGAGCCTTGATCCTTTCCTGCACTTCCTGGGGATTCGCCCCTTGGGTGCTTCGAGGGCGTTGCCTTCCATCGGACATCGATCTTTGCCAGGACGCCTCCTTCTTGGGGCCACTTCATCATCTGAAGATTCGAAGTCTCTCTCAGTGTAAGGACCAGAAAATTTCCGATCCTCGGGGATAGGAGCCAAACCTCGTATATAGGGGCGATTGCCCTCGTGCTTCACTTCGCCCAGCATATCCACTTCTTTGAATAGTCGGGGGAGTCGTCCCTTGTGGCGGAGGTTGAGTTGCCCCTATCTGGGCTTCCGCCTGAGTAGATGCATAAGTTGAGTGGGGAGGAATCTCCACGGTTGACGAAATCACCTGAGTTGTCCCTGATGGTGTTCCCTCCTCCAGAGCGCTAGTTGTTCTCCGTGTTCTCGTCATGGTTGTTGTTCGGTTCCCACAGACGGCGCCAAATGTTATGGATTAAAAACTAATATATATAATTGCTGTATTTAATACTAAGGAACGTGAGCTTCAAGGCTCGATTTGACTGCTCTTGTGTTTCGTGACTCAATCTGCCTTAACAAGATGCCTACGTACCTTGCTGATTGCCAAGGATCAAGTCAAAAAACGTAGTTCTGATTTGTGGGGTGAGGCCCTTTATATAGATGTGGGAGTCCTTGAATTGGACTTGGTATAGGAGACTTTGTGGTCAAGCCTCTGAATTAGGATAGACTTAGGAGTCCTAGTAAGTAGGAAGCTGATTCCTTATCCCATGAGGTTCCTTGGAGGTCAATCTACAAGGATTTATATCCCCATTAGGACTTATCTTAATAGCTATTTTTCTCCCTTATTTATTAATTACGAAATTAATAAATAATCAGGGTTTTTGGGCCTTCTTTGGTCCATCAGGCCTGATCTGGTCCATCAGGCCTGATCGATGTGTTAACCTTTCTGGTCTGAATGTCATACATCTTCTTATTGGGTCTTGCAGCTCAAACTGTAACATTTAATTATGTAATCAGGATTTATTTATCCCTATCACATATATATGGAAAATACACAAACAAGAAAACTACCAGTAAAAAACCAGGACTACGTGATAACAGACTCACCTCAAACTATTCTTATTCAACCGTTAACCAAAACAAACACCTAAAAGATCTCCACGACCAATTGACTGCATAAAACAGGCTGGACTCGGACTCAGACTTGCTGATCGAACAAAAACAAAACAAGATTATTAAATGTAAAGCCCACAAATTTAGATTAAAGGCCCAACAAGCTCTCCCTTAATCTAAAGTTTGTCCACGTTGTTCTGCACTGCTGTATCAACACCCAGAAGCTTTCTCATCCTTTCAAACTTAATAGTAGTGAGAGCCTTTGTAAGACAGTCTGCTCGTTGTTCTTCTGTACGAACGTGCTTGACAAGAATCTCCCCCTTCTCAACACATTCCCTGATAAAGTGAAACAGTATATCTATGTGCTTGCTCCTACCATGAAAGACAGGTTTTTTTGCCAAATCTATAGCAGATTTGTTATCAATGTAGATCGTCACAGGGCCAACTTCTTTTCCCGTAATCTGCCCTAAGAGTTTTTTCAACCAGATAGCTTGACATGCAGCCGCCGTGGCTGCCATGAACTCAGCCTCACAAGAGGAGAGAGCCACGCAGCGCTGCTTCTGGGAGACCCAAGCAATCAGTCCTTCATTGAGATAAAAAGCCATCCCTCCTGTGCTTTTTCTATCCTCAACATTACCACCTAAGTCGCTATCTGAATAGCCTGATAGGATATTGTTCTTACTGTCTTTAGTGTACGTCAGACCAAAATCAATAGTGCCCTTTACATATCTCAGCACACATTTTGCTGCATTCTGATGTAAAGTAGTTGGTTTTTTCATGAAACGACTAATGATCCCAACTGAGTAAGCCAAATCAGGTCGTGTATGCACAAGATACCGCAAACTACCTATCAGACTTTTGTATTCAGTTGCATCAACTGGAATACCCCTTCATCTTTATGTATTATTTCTTTTGGATCCATAGGATATTTAGTACACTCAAGCATACCAAATTTTTCGAGTAGCTTTCTGGCGTATCCTGCTTGCTTTAACTTAAAACCATCACCTTGCATCACTTCGATTCCCAAATAATAAGTCAATTTTCCCAAATCACTCATGTCAAATATTTTCCCCATTTGCTCCTTGAATTCCTTAATAATTTTCTAGACTCGAGCGAGTAACCAATAAGTCATCCACGTATACAGCCACAATAAGCATATCATCACCGATCACCCTTGTGTAAACAACCTGTTCGTACGGGCATCTGCTGAAACCAATATCTTCCAGTACTTTATTCAACTTCGAATACCACGCTCGTGGTGCCTGCCTAAGTCCGTATAATGCCTTCAGAACTTTGTAAATCTCATGTTGTATAAAATTTGTAATTCTATCAAGCTTTATGTATTTTTTCACTTTCCATATTTTTTTTAACTTGGGGTTAGTCTTATTAACAGGCATGAATTTGTGTTTAGCAATCTTCTCACAAATTGGGGGAGATTGTTGTGCAAGACATGCCTGTATTTTAACAAGACTAAGTCAAATTGACAACCCTAAGTAAGTTGTATTGTAATCTTAGTTTGCATTTATACTTGTAACATTTAAAGTCTGTAAAAATATAAAAGTGCAGACTAAAGCATGGTTCTTGTAAACTAGCTCAAAAACAGTTGCAAAATCTAACAGCTCTGTGTTAAGCTCTTTCTGGAAAATGTATTAAAAGCTTTTCTTCATGTGGGACCAAGAGATCATTGTTCCTTGTAATATAGATTCCTCGGATGGCAGGATCTTGATGGCACACTTCCACCATCCTTAGCCAAGCTGCGTTACATTAAAAATATTTTTAATGTAAAAGTTTTTGTGCTTATATGTTTTAATTAACCATTTTCGTGTTGTTATCTCAAAGTTAATACTATCTTCACAGTGATTTTACTCGCAACTACCTTTCTGGAACAATACCTCATGAATAGGCTTCAACGAAGTTGGAGTACATGTGAGTATTTCATCGACCGTCGTACTATTTTTTTAACAAGATGAATAATAATCATATCACTAAATATGCTAACTGAAATTAATATTGTGAAGATATATTTTATTTCAGATCTCTCGCAGTGAATCGTTTATCAGGAACAATTCCAGATTATTTGGGAAACATTTCTGCTCTCAGATTTCTGTATGCTTTCTTCTATCTCAAATACACATGCATACACACATTCATGTTCATCTGAATTATAATTTGAAAAGAACGCTTTCAGGAGCCTTGAACACAACATGTTTAATGGGATTGTGCCAGCTGCGCTTGGAAAACTAGTAAATTTGCAAAACCTGTCAGGCCATCTCCATACCTCTTTCAATTATCGATAATTGTTATTTTAACATTCACAATCATTAATAATTGATTGTTAATTCGTTAACATACCAACACTCGGACTTTCTTCTAATTGTGGTTCGTTGAAGCTTTGTTCGTTGAGACATTGTAAGTTTTTTTTCTGTTGACAATATAAACTTTTGTAATTTCTTAATCAAAGTTTTGTGATGATCAATTATGTGGCTCATGGGGTGAAAATCTATACCTATGTAACAGAGAGATTCAAGCTAGTGGTTTTGAGGGACCTATACCTCCTAGCATTTGTAGCTTGATCAATTTAATCAAATTGTAAGTAACTACTTCTAGAGTATTCTTTAGGTCTGTCTGAGACATCCTTGGGATTTCCAGTCAATCTATAGTACTCTTGCGTCTATGCAGATACATCAGCAATTTAAATGGTGGGGCATCAGAATTTCCACGGCTAGGAAACGTGATAAAGTTAAAGAGTTTGTGAGTCTGTTATTCAAAGATGTGATACATTTATATAACATTCGCATTTCCATACTTCATAAAAATTATTATTACTTTTTGACGTCTTACAAAATGTTGAGGAGTTGCAACATATCCGGAGAAATACCTATATTTCTTTCACAACTGTCAAAACTGCAGAAATTGTAATATTACAAACTCCCATGCAGTATTTCCATTATTTAAGTCATAAATTTCATTTATAAGCATGTTTAAGCCCTTTAATCATCAGTACTGTTTTATTTACTGCAGAGACCTATGCTTCAACAATTTGGCAGGAGATATACAAAGCGATCTTAGTGGCCTAAAATCTCTCAGACACTGTAAGCAATCAAATTTCACGAAAAAGTTTATTTTTTTTGATCAATAACATGCAGTGGCAATCAATATGTATCAAGCTATGAATATCCGACGAACACTCATATGTATACTTAGTAGAGTCCGAGTTGAACATAGTGAATGTTTTTATTACACGAGTGCATGGATTTATCTCTGTACAGTATTTTTTTGACATAACGTTACATATCCATGTTTGTGTTCCAACCATTAAGTTTGCTATCATGCCTCTCAGGTTATTTACTAACAACTATCTCACTAGAAAGATTCCGGAGTGGATTATAGACAGGGATGCCAAAGAGTACGCTTTCATACACTTTCAACCGTTCTTTGATTTCTTTCCTATTTTCAGTTTAGTGGTTTGTGTCATGTTCATCAATACTTATGTTCTAGTATTAGTATATATGTTACATATCTAAATGACAATTCTTTTTAAGATTTAGCTGAAGAGGGTTTCGAAAGAAAATATATGATAATTGACCCCTGTAACGATAAGTTTTTATGTGTTGATCTGTTTACAAAGTGACCACAAGAAAAATAGTGTAAGCTTACATAAGTGTAAGCACACATCTGAAATTTCTATATGACTGCTGTAAGGTTTAAAGCAGATCAGGATAAATGATAATTTTCTGACGGAACTCTTTTCTTTTAAGTAATTGTTTCTAATTCTATGTTAAAGTAGCACAATAATTTTTAGGATGAATAATAAGAAAAGTGCACATTGCGTTTTCTTAGCAAATTTTACTTGGAGAATAATAAATTTGCAGACTCAGAATCAGGCGATGTACGTCAAAATGGATGTCTCATAGGAGGTTTACTTAAGTATGCTTTAAGGTTTAAGCTGGAGTGTTGATTAACATCATTGAAATTGCTAGAAAATTCTTGTGAACTGTAATAAAACATCTAATGGAATCCATGCTTCTGTGCAGTCAGATAGATCTATCGTACAATAATTTTTCTCTCGAGCCGCAAACTTGTAGGGATTCATTGTAAGCTTCAAAGTCCACATGTTATCTTTTCTTCATTACATTCACGATTGGATCAAGTACTAAGACTTCATCTCTTTCCTCTAACAGAAACTTGTTTAGAAGCTATGGGAATAACTTGTAAGCTCGATTTGTTTTTGCTACACGTGAGATGACTAGATCTTGGTTTAAGTTTTCATTTGAAATGTTTAGTTACCTGCTCCAAAAATTTAAATCAAGACGCACGGAAACTGTCTCAATCCTTGTTCAGAGGGTATGCCACTTATAATTTTGTGCTTTCAGCCATCTTTACATCAACTAAAGGCACATTTGACCTTGCACATTTGATTATCATATTTGAATTTATGCTGGTTTTTTATAGATCGGTACTTGCTGCACATTAATTGCTGGGGGGGGAAAAGTTACAGGCGGAAACATAATTTATGAAGAGGACGAAGCTTCAGTAGGTCCAGCAAAATACAATTTTCAAAATGGACACTGGGGAACAAGTAATACAGGATTCTTCTATGCGCCGGGATTAATACAACGGCCAATGAGGCTACAGCAAAAAATGTATCTTTTTTTAAAATCAATAATTCTGAATCGTACACGAGAGCTCGTCTATCTCCCCTGTCACTCACTTATTATGGCCGCTGTTTAGTAATGGAAACTATATGGTTATTATAGTGATGTGGATCGCACCACAAAGAAACAAAAACAAGAAGAAAAAGATATTTCAATGAACACGATCAATCCAGAAACGTGAACTTTGAATCTCAAATTCCTTAGATCAATCCAGAAACTAAGTAATTTGAATCTAACCTTTAAAACAATCCAGTAATTGAAGTTTAGAAGAAAGAAAACTAATCATAGTTTATCTCAAAACATAATCATCACATATATCTTAAAAGATTACATGAGAGGGGTATTTATAGGCTTAACCAATAACCTAAACCCAACAGAATTCCAAGAGAAATTCAATATCAGCTTGAATTAGCCAATATCTGAATCCTTTCAGGAAACAAATTTAAAATCCAAATCCAAATAGAAAACATATAAAAACAGAATCCAAATAGGAAAATAAAATCCTAAGTGCTTAAAGCAAGAAAAACCCTTTCAACTGAAAGGTAAAAACTTGCAAGCCAAAAGTCGAATTATTAATTATATAAGCCAAAATAGGTCAGCCCATGCTGGTTGTTGAGCTGAGTGGCAAAGCTTCATCCGTTCCTTCATCATGCTTTGTTGTCCAAGTAAGCTTTGTGACCCATATTTGTCTCTTGTCATTGTCAAACCCCATTGTAGTGAGCAACAGATTAATAGGTTGATCCTCAACCAAATTTCCTTTCATATTCACATCATTCTCCCCCTCATCAAAAAAATTTGCCCTCAAATTCACATCATCCAAGTAAGGAGAAAGGTCACCCACATTAAAAGTTGCACTAACACCGCCAAAGTTACTTGGTAGATCTATCTTGTAAGCGCTATCTCCATAAGCTTCAAGTACCTCAAATGGACCATCTGCCCTTGGCATAAGCTTGTTCTTTCTTTTGCTTGGAAACCTTTCTTTTCGCAAATGAACCCAAACAAGATCTCCAGGTTTGAATACAGGTTGCTTACGCCTCTTGTCGGCTCGAGCCTTGTAAAGTGCATTCATCTTCTCAATCCTCTCTTTTACTTGCTCACAGGTCTTCTTAAAGACATCCAAACGATTCTTGGCATCAGTGTGAATATCATCTTTGTGTAAAGGAAGCAAATCAATTGGAAGAAATGGGTTAATACCATAAACCACTTCAAAAGGAGAACGGGAGGTAGTAGAAGAATGAGATCGATTATAAGCAAACTCGGCATGACATAACTTGATATCCCAATCCTTTTGAGTCTTGCCTACTAATCCATGAAGTAAGGTACCTAAAGTCCTGTTAGTCACCTCATTTTGGCCATCCGTCTGAGGATGATGAGATGTGCTAAATAGCAACTTAGTTCCAAGCCATCTCCATAAACACTTCCAAAAGTGACTCAAAAACTTTGAATCTCGATCAGAAACAATGCTTCGTGGAATACCATGCAAACGAACAATCTCCTTAAAATAGAGATCAGCAACATGTTGTGCATCATCCGTCTTAGTCATTGGAATAAAGTGAGCCATCTTTGAAAAATGATCATCGACAACCATTATAGAATCCTTCCCTCTTTGCGTTCTTTGCAAACCAATGATAAAATCCATACTTACACTATCCCACGGAACTTCAGCAACAGGAAGTGGAGTATACAAACCCTTAGAAAATGTACTTTTGGCCTTTTGACAAGTAGCACATCTAGAAACCACTGATTGAACATCTCGAATCATTCGAGGCCAGAAAAAACTCTCATTTAACAAATCCAAAGTTTTATGCACCCCAAAATGGCCGGCAATAGCACCACTATGTACTTCACGAACAAGTAACTCACGCACACCACAATGAGGAATACAAAGCTTATTCCCCTTAAAAACAAACCCATCTTGAATGGTGTAATTCTGAGTTGGAGAACTGAATTCTTGTGCAAAATCAACATCAGATGCATACAAGCCTTTAAGAAGCTCAAAACCAAGAATTCGAGCATCAACCATAGCTAACAAATATGCCCTCCTTGAAAAAGCATCTGCCACGACATTAGACTTTCCTTCTTTGTATTTTGAGGAAAATGTGAAAGATTGAAGAAATTCCACCCATTTAGCATGACGATAGTTCAACTTTTGTTGTCTATTAATGAACTTTAGCGCTTCATGATCAGAATATAACACAAAAGGTTTGGGACGCAAATAATGCGACCAATGATCCAATGCTCGGACAATAGCATAAAACTCACGATCATAATTAGAATAGTTGTGTTTTGCGCCAGTCAGCTTTTCACTAAAAAATGAAATAGGTCTTTTTGCTTGAATCAAAACAGCACCTATACCAACTCCACTTGCATCACACTCAACCTCGAATAGTGTATTAAAATCTGGTAAGGCTAAAACTGGAGCATTACAAAGCTTTTCCTTAATCTCATCGAATGCCTTTTGAGCTTGATTAGACCATTCAAACTCACCCTTTTTGAGTAGCTCGGTAATAGGAGCCGTAATAGAAGAAAAGTTTTTGATAAATCTTCTATAAAAAGAAGCCAATCCATGAAAACTCCGCACCTCATGCACGGTTTGAGGAACAACCCAGGAAGAAATAGCTATAACCTTTTCAGGATCAACTTGTACTCCACAATCAGAAATAATATAACCAAGAAACGAGATACGCGATACCATAAAAGAACACTTCTCGAGTTTACCAAAAAGTTTCCGGTCTCGCAACTTTTCAAACAAAAGTCTAAGGTGATGCATATGCTCAAATTTATCTCTACTATAAACCAGAATATCATCAAGATAGACAACGCTAAATTTGTTTAGGAAAGGACGAAGTACCTCATTCATGAGCCGCATAAAGGAGCTAGGGGCATTGCAAAGACCAAAAGGCATCACCATCCACTCATATAATCCTTGTTTAGTTTTAAAAGCTGTTTTCCATTCATCACCTTCACGAATCCGCATTTGATGATATCCACTTCGAAGATCAATCTTAGAGAAAATTGTCGCACCATGCAACTCATCAAGCATGTCTTCTAATCGAGGCATAGTGAAACGATATTTGATGGTAATATTGTTCACCGCTCTAGAATCAACACACATTCTCCATGTTCCATCCTTCTTTGGAACTAGCAAAGCGGGAACCGCACAAGGACTCATACTCTCGCGTACAAGACCTTTTTCAATCAAATCTTCAATTTGTCTCTGAAGCTCTTTAGAGGCCTCTGGATCACATCTATAAGCAGGTTTATTAGGTAAAGGAGCACCAGGAATAAGATCAATTGCATGCTCGATTCCTCGTACTGGAGGTAAACCAGTAGGTAACTCATCTGGAAAAACATCACCAAATTCAGCGAGCAAATCATGAAGAAGTGGATCTGAATCGCCTTGATTAGGAGTTATTTTCTTTATAAACAAAGCATATACTATACCCCCATTTGTAGCCGCCTCCTTTTCAAATTCTTTTCCTGACAAAAATAAGCTAGTTTTCTTCTTTGAATCACGCATATGTTCATAATACTCATTAGGAGACAAAGGTTGGAGTTTAATACGTTTACTCCCAACTTGTACCGAATAAACATTAGTATCACCTTCATGCATTACCTTTCTATCAAATTGCCATGGTCTTCCAAGTAAAAGATGACATGCACTCATAGGAATTACATCGCACCATACTCATCCTTATAACTACCAATCGAAAAACTCACCAAGGCTTGCTTTTTCACGTCTAAACCCTTCGCGTCATCAAGCCAATTCAACTTATATGGTTTCTCATGAACACGAGTTGGAAGATTTAGCTTATTGACCATGTCAATGGATGCAACGTTCGTGCATGATCCACTATCAATAATCATATTGCAAGTTCGATCCCCAACTTTACACCTTGTGTGAAATAAGTTTTCTCGTTGATCAGTATTTGGTGTAGTCTCTGTGTGTAAAATCCTACGAACAACAAGCAAATTAGCATCATTCTCTGCATATGCAAGTTCATCTCCGTCATTATTGACTAATTTCTCTTGAGTCACTTCTGGGAGAAATTGTAAGAACTGTTCCTCTGCATCCCACTCCATGTATTGCTTCATAGTAAGAGTTCTTCTAGAAGGACACTCACTTGCAATATGTCCTTTACCTTGACACTTAAAACACTTTCGTCGACTATCGAACTCTTCTTTAGACACATACACTTTCTGCCTTTCAGCCTTCTTCTCGGCCGATGAAGAAGTCTCTGGTTGTGCAGTAAAGCCAGTCGATTGACTTTTCAGCGAAGCTTGTGTAGAGTCATCGGAAAAATTAGATTTAAACTGTCCAGTCCCTTTGGAAGTACCAGACCCAAACCCTTTAAAAGTAGATTTCAGTTTCTCCTCTTCTTAATGAGATTCTATTTTTATAGCTAGCTTGCAAACATCATTAAACGAGCTATATGAATGTAATTCTACCTTTTTTGCAATAGGTCGTTTTAATCCACGAATAAACCTTGCAATTTTCATTGTTTCTTTTTCCGCCAAGTCACAAATTAAGCATAATCTATCAAATTCAGCAACATACTCTCAAACACTCATTGTATCTTGAGAAAGGGAGGTGAGCTTCAAGTATTGTACCTGTTCGTAATCATCCGGAAGATACCTTGCACGAAGTTTTTTCTTTAAAGTTGTCCAAGTCATGATCTTTTCTTTTCCAGATCTAGCTCTTCTTGCCTTCAGCTTCTCAAACCATAATCCTGCATTCTTTGTAAGTCTGATCGTAGCAATTTGAAATCGTGTCTTATCATCAAACCGCTTATAATCAGAAATCTTCTCAACTTGTCGAACCCATTCAAGAAAATCGTCTGGGCTGCCTAATCCTGTAAAATCATCAAGTTTAATCCCACGGTCATCAATTTTAAAGTTTTTCTCTTTAGGTGAAACAGAATCACCCGAATCAACAAGTTCATCATGTGTCTTGTCGTTTTGCACCTTAAGTAAAAGTTTACCAACCGCTTCCAATCTAGACTCTGTTGAATCAGCAAGCTTTTCCGTTCGTACATCTATATCCTCCAATTTTTTAATTAATTTCATGAGTAATTCATCGGTAGCCATATGAAAAATACGAAGGGGAAAAAAATTTTCTGATGAACAGTGCACGTGAACAGTAACCCGTGAACAGTACCGTGAACAGTAACCTGTGAACAGTACCCCGTGAACAGTACCCCCCGTGAACAGTACCGTGAATAGTAATTTTTTTTTTCAGAACCTAGATCTCCCAACTATTAGGAAATTGGAGAAAAAAAAACCTTGGCTCTTGATACCAAATTGATGTGGATCGCACCACAAAGAAACAAAAACAAGAAGAAAAGGATATTTCAATGAACACGATCAATCCAGAAACGTGAACTTTGAATCTCAAATTCCTTAGATCAATCCAGAAACTAAGTAATTTGAATCTAACCTTCAAAACAATCCAGTAATTGAAGTTTAGAAGAAAGAAAACTAATCATAGTTTATCTCAAAACATAATCATCACATATATCTTAAAAGATTACATTAGAGGGGTATTTATAGGCTTAACCAATAACCTAAACCCAACAGAATTCCAAGAGAAATTCAATATCAGCTTGAATTAGCCAATATCTGAATCCTTTCAGGAAACAAATTTAAAATCCAAATCCAAATAGAAAATATATAAAAACAGAATCCAAATAGGAAAATAAAATCCTAAGTGCTTAAAGAAAGAAAAACCCTTTCAACTGAAAGGTAAAAACTTGCAAGCCAAAAGTCGAATTATTAATTATATAAGCCAAAATAGGTCAGCCCATGCTGGTTGTTGAGCTGAGTGGCAAAGCTTCATCCGTTCCTTCATCATGCTTTGTTGTCCAAGTAAGCTTTGTGACCCATATTTGTCTCTTGTCATTGTCAAACCCCATTGTAGTGAGCAACAGATTAATAGGCTGATCCTCAACCAAATTTCCTTTCATATTCACATCATATAGAATTCAATTTGAGTAGATATTATGTGAAATGCAAAGGACTCAAGACTAGTAGATTACTAACAAACAAAAGCAGGACTTACCATGTTCTATTTATGCAAGGGGCAAATACAAGTAACAAAATATGAGTTGAAATTGAACATGTCTAAGTGAAGATTAATGTTGATATACACATGGGAATATCAATATAAAGTCAAATTGTTCCTTTGTGGTGTAATAGTATGCACGGGTGATATTTGACATGAAATTATCAAATGGGTAATACTATATTTCATAAAAATCGAAAGTAATTAATTTACACCTCAAAACCACTAAGAAAACAATAACACTAACTACATAGTTGCCTTAAACACAAAAAATCAATACCAATTTTTATTTAATAAACACGCACACACAACCTAATATCCACAGATTTGCACCGATACTGATATAACAGAAGAGCAGGACATGGATCAAATGACGGTCTTCCGACTGAAGGCTCCGAATGATCGGATGATATTGGAATAAAAAATATAAACATATTTGCAAGAGTGAGCTAACTAGCTCAGCAAGTCATAATGACAACACTAAGATTAAATAATGATCATTTGAAATGATATAAGGGATCAAATTTTCCTATAAGCGATGATTAGAATTGGATATTCACTTTTATTTTAAAACCAAGGTTAGGTTGCTGATCAGTCACGCACTAACCCCGAGCAAGGCTTCCGGTTTTGCTCTATATACTCGATCCAAGGCACACATGGGCCTATCATGACCACGAATCTGGTCCGACCATGAATCTGATCCATATTTAAAAAACAATCCAATTCTATGATAACGATATGATAAGCAATGTAAATTAATAAGCTGAATTATAAACAACATTTATCTCGAAGTATAAGGTGATTCATAATATCATGAAGGTATAACAAGAAAATCATAAAGATTGGCTTTTAATCAAAGAAAGAATCAGAAAATAGAAGACCAAGAATTGAAGGGTTACAAGAATTGTTTTTCTGTTATTAGCCACCCAATTTATGTACCTCTATTTGAACTGTACTGCATGATATTAATAAGAATAGAGCTTCCACGCATGAGCTGTTTTTTCTCAGTTTTCATATGTAAACAGTTATTACTTATTTATTCTTACACAGAGCAGTTGGTGTGATTTAATCTCTAAATTGACTTACACTGGTCGTTGGCATAAAGTTGTGAATAATCTTAACGTTATGCATGGAAATTTTGCATGTTCTGCTGGGGCATTATGTCTCGACTAAAAAGAGACCAGTTGGAAAAACTTCTGCAATTTTGAACCACTCCTTGGTGCTATCAAATCAGATGAGGACTCAATAATTGCAAGAAATTTCCCACTTGCTCCTGTATATTAGATGAAATCGTGGTATATGCCTTAGGCTTAAGAATTTTTACTTCAAAGAAAAGAGATGACGAAAGCTTTTAATACTTTCCAGTCTACGTTTGTTATTACACTTGTTTTTGCTATGTTAGCAGGGTTGAAATACGGTTTTGTTGAAGGGCAGAGTGGGGGTCTTCCCCCGGAGGAAGGTAAACAAAGTCTATAATAATAGCGTCTTTGATACATCGATGTTCATCGTTTCTTATTCACTTTTTTTATTGGAAGTGTGATTACTCCTGCTTTATTGTATTAGCTTGTGTAAAGTTCAATTTTTTTGGCATGTTCTATTTCCAAAACTGTTTCATCTGTTGATACATAGAAGTTCTATTTTTGCAGTGGATGCACTGCGTGAAATAGCTAGTCAAATGGGGATAAAGGACTGGAATTTTAACGAGAATCCTTGTGTTCCAGGCATCTCAAGCTGGAACACTCCAAAAAAAGCGGAAAGGCCACAATATAACAATTCGGTCATCTGCAATTGCTCCAACCTGGGTGAATGTCATGTCGAGAGAATGTAAGTACCTGACTCGTTAAATTTTATATATTTTTTCAACTTCAAATCCCCTGTGAAAACTTGACTGACTCCAACAAACAGTTGCAATATATGATCTATTGATTGTAAAAAGTAACAGCTCGGTGTTAAACTCTTAATGGAGAATGTAATAATGGACAAAGAGATACTCATTTTTTGTAATATAGATTCCTCAAAGGGCAGGATCTTGATGGTAAACCTCCACCATCCTTAGCCAAGATGCCTTACATTAAAAAGATGTAAGAGTTCTTGTGCTCGTAAAAAATGTTATGGATTAAAAACTAATATATATAATTGCTGTATTTAATACTAAGGAACGTGAGCTTCAAGGCTCGATTTGATTGCTCTTGTATTTCGTGACTCAATCTGCCTTAACATTTTTTGGTTGTTGTTCGGTTCCCACAGACGGCGCCAAATGTTATGGATTAAAAACTAATATATATAATTGCTGTATTTAATACTAAGGAACGTGAGCTTCAAGGCTCGATTTGACTGCTCTTGTGTTTCGTGACTCAATCTGCCTTAACAAGATGCCTACGTACCTTGCTGATTGCCAAGGATCAAGTCAAAAAACGTAGTTCTGATTTGTGGGGTGAGGCCCTTTATATAGATGTGGGAGTTCTTGAATTGGACTTGGTATAGGAGACTTTGTGGTCAAGCCTCTGAATTAGGATAGACTTAGGAGTCCTAGTAAGTAGGAAGCTGATTCCTTATCCCATGAGGTTCCTTGGAGGTCAATCTACAAGGATTTATATCCCCATTAGGACTTATCTTAATAGCTATTTTTCTCCCTTATTTATTAATTACGAAATTAATAAATAATCAGGGTTTTTGGGCCTTCTTTGGTCCATCAGGCCTGATCTGATCCATCAGGCCTGATCGATGTGTTAACCTTTCTGGTCTAAATGTCATACTTCTTCTTATTGGGTCTTGCAGCTCAAACTGTAACATTTAATTAGGTAATCAGGATTTATTTATCCCTATCACATATATATGGAAAATACACAAACAAGAAAACTACCAGTAAAAAACCAGGACTACGTGATAACAGACTCACCTCAAACTATTCTTATTCAACCGTTAACCAAAACAAACACCTAAAAGATCTCCACGACCAATTGACTGCATAAAACAGGCTGGACTCGGACTCAGACTTGCTGATCGAACAAAAACAAAACAAGATTATTAAATGTAAAGCCCACAAATTTAGATTAAAGGCCCAACAAGCTCTCCCTTAATCTAAAGTTTGTCCACGTTGTTCTGCACTGCTGTATCAACACCCAGAAGCTTTCTCATCCTTTCAAACTTAATAGTAGTGAGAGCCTTTGTAAGACAGTCTGCTCGTTGTTCTTCTGTACGAACGTGCTTGACAAGAATCTCCCCCTTCTCAACACATTCCCTGATAAAGTGAAACAGTATATCTATGTGCTTGCTCCTACCATGAAAGACAGGTTTTTTTGCCAAATCTATAGCAGATTTGTTATCAATGTAGATCGTCACAGGGCCAACTTCTTTTCCCGTAATCTGCCCTAAGAGTTTTTTCAACCAGATAGCTTGACATGCAGCCGCCGTGGCTACCATGAACTCAGCCTCACAAGAGGAGAGAGCCACGCAACGCTGCTTCTGGGAGACCCAAGCAATCAGTCCTTCATTAAGATAAAAAGCCATCCCTCTTGTGCTTTTTCTATCCTCAACATTACCACCTAAGTCGCTATCTGAATAGCCTGATAGGATATTGTTCTTACTGTCTTTAGTGTACGTCAGACCAAAATCAATAGTGCCCTTTACATATCTCAGCACACGTTTTGCTGCATTCTGATGTAGAGTAGTTGGTTTTTTCATGAAACGACTAATGATCCCAACTGAGTAATCCAAATCAGGTCGTGTATGCACAAGATACCGCAAACTACCTATCAGACTTTTGTATTCAGTTGCATCAACTGGAATACCCCCTTCATCTTTATGTATTATTTCTTTTGGATCCATAGGATATTTAGTACACTCAAGCATACCAAATTTTTCGAGTAGCTTTCTGGCGTATCCTGCTTGCTTTAACTTAAAACCATCACCTTGCATCACTTCAATTCCCAAATAATAAGTCAATTTTCCCAAATCACTCATGTCAAATATTTTCCCCATTTGCTCCTTGAATTCCTTAATAATTTTCTAGACTCGAGCGAGTAACCAATAAGTCATCCACGTATACAGCCACAATAAGCACATCATCACCGATCACCCTTGTGTAAACAACCTGTTCGTACGGGCATCTGCTGAAACCAATATCTTCCAGTACTTTATTCAACTTCGAATACCACGCTCGTGGTGCCTGCCTAAGTCCGTATAATGCCTTCAAAACTTTGTAAATCTCATGTTGTATAAAAGTTGTAATTCTATCAAGCTTTATGTATTTTTTCACTTTCCATATTTTTTTTAACTTGGGGTTAGTCTTATTAACAGGCATGAATTTGTGTTTAGCAATCTTCTCACAAATTGGGGGAGATTGTTGTGCAAGACATGCCTGTATTTTAACAAGACTAAGTCAAATTGACAACCTTAAGTAAGTTGTATTATAATCTTAGTTTGCATTTATACTTGTAACATTTAAAGTCTGTAAAAATATAAAAGTGCAGACTGAAGCACGGTTCTTGTAAACTAGCTCAAAAACAGTTGCAAAATCTAACAGCTCTGTGTTAAGCTCTTTCTGGAAAATGTATTAAAAGCTTTTCTTCATGTGGGACCAAGAGATCATTGTTCCTTGTAATATAGATTCCTCGGATGGCAGGATCTTGATGGCACACTTCCACCATCCTTAGCCAAGCTGCGTTACATTAAAAATATTTTTAATGTAAAAGTTTTTGTGCTTGTATGTTTTAATTAGCCATTTTCGTGCTGTTATCTCAAAGTTAATACTATCTTCACAGTGATTTTACTCGCAACTACCTTTCTGGAACAATACCTCATGAATGGGCTTCAACGAAGTTGGAGTACATGTGAGTATTTCATCGACCGTCGTACTATTTTTTTAACAAGATGAATAATAATCATATCACTAAATATGCTAACTGAAATTAATATTGTGAAGATATATTTTATTTCAGATCTCTCGCAGTGAATCGTTTATCAGGAACAATTCCAGATTATTTGGGAAACATTTCTGCTCTCAGATTTCTGTATGCTTTCTTCTATCTCAAATATACATGCATACACACATTCATGTTCATCTGAATTATAATTTGAAAAGAACGCTTTCAGGAGCCTTGAACACAACATGTTTAATGGGATTGTGCCAGCTGCGCTTGGAAAACTAGTAAATTTGCAAAACCTGTCGGGCCATCTCCATACCTCTTTCAATTATTGATAATTGTTATTTTAACATTCACAATCATTAATAATTGATTGTTAATTCGTTAACATACCAACACTCAGACTTTCTTCTAATTGTGGTTCGTTGAAGCTTTGTTCGTTGAGACATTGTAAGTTTTTTTTCTGTTGACAATATAAACTTTTGTAATTTCTTAATCAAAGTTTTGTGATGATCAATTATGTGGCTCATGGGGTGAAAATCTATACCTATGTAACAGAGAGATTCAAGCTAGTGGTTTTGAGGGACCTATACCTCCTAGCATTTGTAGCTTGATCAATTTAACCAAATTGTAAGTAACTACTTCTAGAGTATTCTTTAGGTCTGTCTGAGACATCCTTGGGATTTCCAGTCAATCTATAGTACTCTTGCGTCTATGCAGATACATCAGCAATTTAAATGGTGGGGCATCAGAATTTCCACGGCTAGGAAACGTGACAAAGTTAAAGAGTTTGTGAGTCTGTTATTCAAAGATGTGATACATTTATATAACATTCGCATTTCCATACTTCATAAAAATTATTATTACTTTTTGACGTCTTACAAAATGTTGAGGAGTTGCAACATATCCGGAGAAATACCTATATTTCTTTCACAACTGTCAAAACTGCAGAAATTGTAATATTACAAACTCCCATGCAGTATTTCCATTATTTAAGTCATAAATTTCATTTATAAGCATGTTTAAGCCCTTTAATCATCAGTACTGTTTTATTTACTGCAGAGACCTATGCTTCAACAATTTGGCAGGAGATATACAAAGCGATCTTAGTGGCCTAAAATCTCTCAGACACTGTAAGCAATCAAATTTCACGAAAAAGTTTATTTTTTTTGATCAATAACATGCAGTGGCAATCAATATGTATCAAGCTATGAATATCCGACGAACACTCATATGTATACTTAGTAGAGTCCGAGTTGAACATAGTGAATGTTTTTATTACACGAGTGCATGGATTTATCTCTGTACAGTATTTTTTTGACATAACGTTACATATCCATGTTTGTGTTCTAACCATTAAGTTTGCTATCATGCCTCTCAGGTTATTTACTAACAACTATCTCACTAGAAAGATTCCAGAGTGGATTATAGACAGGGATGCCAAAGAGTACGCTTTCATACACTTTCAACCATTCTTTGATTTCTTTCCTATTTTCAGTTTAGTGGTTTGTGTCATGTTCATCAATACTTATGTTCTAGTATTAGTATATATGTTACATATCTAAATGACAATTCTTTTTAAGATTTAGCTGAAGAGGGTTTCGAAAGAAAATATATGATAATTGACCCCTGTAACGATAAGTTTTTATGTGTTGATCTGTTTACAAAGTGACCACAAGAAAAATAGTGTAAGCTTACATAAAGTGTAAGCACACATCTGAAATTTCTAAATGACTGCTGTAAGGTTTAAAGCAGATCAGGATAAATGATAATTTTCTGACGGAACTCTTTTCTTTTAAGTAATTTTTTCTAATTCTATGTTAAAGTAGCACAGTAATTTTTAGGATGAATAATGAGAAAAGTGCACATTGCGTTTTCTTAGCAAATTTTACTTGGAGAATAATAAATTTGCAGACTCAGAATCAGGCGATGTACGTCAAAATGGATGTCTCATAGGAGGTTTACTTAAGTATGCTTTAAGGTTTAAGCTGGAGTGTTGATTAACATCATTGAAATTGCTAGAAAATTCTTGTGAACTGTAATAAAACATCTAATGGAATCCATGCTTCTGTGCAGTCAGATAGATCTATCGTACAATAATTTTTCTCTCGAGCCGCAAACTTGTAGGGATTCATTGTAAGCTTCAAAGTCCACATGTTATCTTTTCTTCATTACATTCACGATTGGATCAAATACTAAGACTTCATCTCTTTCCTCTAACAGAAACTTGTTTAGAAGCTATGGGAATAACTTGTAAGCTCGATTTGTTTTTGCTACACGTGAGATGACTAGATCTTGGTTTAAGTTTTCATTTGAAATGTTTAGTTACCTACTCCAAAAATTTAAATCAAGACGCACGGAAACTGTCTCAATCCTTGTTCAGAGGGTATGCCACTTATAATTTTGTGCTTTCAGCCATCTTTACATCAACTAAAGGCACATTTGACCTTGCACATTTGATTATCATATTTGAATTTATGCTGGTTTTTTATAGATCGGTACTTGCTGCACATTAATTGCTGGGGGGGAAAAGTTACAGGCGGAAACATAATTTATGAAGAGGACGAAGCTTCAGTAGGTCCAGCAAAATACAATTTTCAAAATGGACACTGGGGAACAAGTAATACAGGATTCTTCTATGGGCCGGGATTAATACAACGGCCAATGAGGCTACAGCAAAAAATGTATCTTTTCTTAAAATCAATAATTCTGAATCGTACACGAGAGCTCGCCTATCTCCCCTGTCACTCACTTATTATGGCCGCTGTTTAGTAATGGAAACTATATGGTTATTATAGTGATGTGGATCGCACCACAAAGAAACAAAAACAAGAATAAAAAGATATTTCAATGAACACGATCAATCCAGAAACGTGAACTTTGAATCTCAAATTCCTTAGATCAATCCAGAAACTAAGTAATTTGAATCTAACCTTCAAAACAATCCAGTAATTGAAGTTTAGAAGAAAGAAAACTAATCATAGTTTATCTCAAAACATAATCATCACATATATCTTAAAAGATTACATGAGAGGGGTATTTATAGGCTTAACCAATAACCTAAACCCAACAGAATTCCAAGAGAAATTCAATATCAACTTGAATTAGCCAATATCTGAATCCTTTCAGGAAACAAATTTAAAATCCAAATCCAAATAGAAAACATATAAAAACAGAATCCAAATAGGAAAATAAAATCCTAAGTGCTTAAAGCAAGAAAAACCCTTTCAACTGAAAGGTAAAAACTTGCAAGCCAAAAGTCGAATTATTAATTATATAAGCCAAAATAGGTCAGCCCATGCTGGTTGTTGAGCTGAGTGGCAAAGCTTCATCCGTTCCTTCATCATGCTTTGTTGTCCAAGTAAGCTTTGTGACCCATATTTGTCTCTTGTCATTGTCAAACCCCATTGTAGTGAGCAACAGATTAATAGGTTGATCCTCAACCAACTTATATGGTTTCTCATGAACACGAGTTGGAAGATTTAGCTTATTGACCATGTCAATGGATGCAACGTTCGTGCATGATCCACTATCAATAATCATATTGCAAGTCCGATCCTTAACTTTACACCTTGTGTGAAATAAGTTTTCTCGTTGATCAGTATTTGGTGTAGTCTCTGTGTGTAAAATCCTACGAACAACAAGCAAATTAGCATCATTCTCTGCATATGCAAGTTCATCTCCGTCATTATTGACTAATTTCTCTTGAGTCACTTCTGGGAGAAATTGTAAGAACTGTTCCTCTGCATCCCACTCCATGTATTGCTTCATAGTAAGAGTTCTTCTAGAAGGACACTCACTTGCAATATGTCCTTTACCTTGACACTTAAAACACTTTCGTCGACTATCGAACTCTTCTTTAGACACATACACTTTCTGCCTTTCAGCCTTCTTCTCGGCCGATGAAGAAGTCTCTGGTTGTGCAGTAAAGCCAGTCGATTGACTTTTCAGCGAAGCTTGTGTAGAGTCATCGGAAAATTTAGATTTAAACTGTCCAGTCCCTTTGGAAGTACCAGACCCAAACCCTTTAAAAGTAGATTTCAGTTTCTCCTCTTCTTGATGAGATTCTATTTTCATAGCTAGCTTGCAAACATCATTAAACGAGCTATATGAATGTAATTCTACCTTTTTAGCAATAGGTCGTTTTAATCCACGAATAAACCTTGCAATTTTCATTGTTTCTTTTTCCGCCAAGTCACAAATTAAGCATAATCTATCAAATTCAGCAACATACTCTGAAACACTCATTGTATCTTGGGAAAGGGAGGTGAGCTTCAAGTATTGTACCTGTTCGTAATCATCCGGAAGATACCTTGCACAAAGTTTTTTCTTTAAAGTTGTCCAAGTCATGATCTTTTCTTTTCCAGATCTAGCTCTTCTTGCCTTCAGCTTCTCAAACCATAATCCTGCATTCTTTGTAAGTCTGATCGTAGCAATTTGAAATCGTGTCTTATCATCAAACCGCTTATAATCAGAAATCTTCTCAACTTGTCGAACCCATTCAAGAAAATCGTCTGGGCTGCCTAATCCTGTAAAATCATCAAGTTTAATCCCACGGTCATCAATTTTAAAGCTTTTCTCTTTAGGTGAAACAGAATCACCCGAATCAACAAGTTCATCATTTGTCTTGTCGTTTTGCACCTTAAGTAAAAGTTTACCAACCGCTTCCAATCTAGACTCTGTTGAATCAGCAAGCTTTTCCGTTCGTACATCTATATCCTCCAATTTTTTAATTAATTTCATGAGTAATTCATCGGTAGCCATATGAAAAATACGAAGGGGAAAAAAAATTTCTGATGAACAGTGCACGTGAACAGTAACCCCGTGAACAGTAACCCGTGAACAGTAACCTGTGAACAGTACCCCCGTGAACAGTACCCGTGAATAGTAATTTTTTTTTTTTCAGAACCTAGATCTCCCAACTATTAGGAAATTGGAGAAAAAAAAACCTTGGCTCTTGATATCAAATTGATGTGGATCGCACCACAAAGAAACAAAAACAAGAAGAAAAGGATATTTCAATGAACACGATTAATCCAGAAACGTGAACTTTGAATCTCAAATTCCTTAGATCAATCCAGAAACTAAGTAATTTGAATCTAACCTTCAAAACAATCCAGTAATTGAAGTTTAGAAGAAAGAAAACTAATCATAGTTTATCTCAAAACATAATCATCACATATATCTTAAAAGATTACATGAGAGGGGTATTTATAGGCTTAACCAATAACCTAAACCCAACAGAATTCCAAGAGAAATTCAATATCAGCTTGAATTAGCCAATATCTGAATCCTTTCAGGAAACAAATTTAAAATCCAAATCCAAATAGAAAACATATAAAAACAGAATCCAAATAGGAAAATAAAATCCTAAGTGCTTAAAGCAAGAAAAACCCTTTCAACTGAAAGGTAAAAACTTGCAAGCCAAAAGTCGAATTATTAATTATATAAGCCAAAATAGGTCAGCCCATGCTGGTTGTTGAGCTGAGTGGCAAAGCTTCATCCGTTCCTTCATCATGCTTTGTTGTCCAAGTAAGCTTTGTGACCCATATTTGTCTCTTGTCATTGTCAAACCCCATTGTAGTGAGCAACAGATTAATAAGCTGATCCTCAACCAAATTTCCTTTCATATTCACATCATATAGAATTCAATTTGAGTAGATATTATGTGAAATGCAAAGGACTCAAGACTAGTAGATTACTAACAAACAAAAGCAGGACTTACCATGTTCTATTTATGCAAGGGGCAAATACAAGTAACAAAATATGAGTTGAAATTGAACATGTCTAAGTGAAGATTAATGTTGAAATACACATGGGAATATCAATATAAAGTCAAATTGTTCCTTTGTGGTGTAATAGTATGCAGGGGTGATATTTGACATGAAATTATCAAATGGGTAATACTATATTTCATAAAAATCGAAAGTAATTAATTTACACCTCAAAACCACTAAGAAAACAATAACACTAACTACATAGTTGCCTTAAACACAAAAAATCAATACCAATTTTTATTTAATAAACACGCACACACAACCTAATATCCACAGATTTGCACCGATACTGATATAACAGAAGAGCAGGACATGGATCAAATGACGGTCTTCCGACTGAAGGCTCCGAATGATCGGATGATATTGGAATAAAAAATATAAACATATTTGCAAGAGTGAGCTAACTAGCTCAGCAAGTCATAATGACAACACTGAGATTAAATAATGATCATTTGAAATGATATAAGGGATCAAATTTTCCTATAAGCGATGATTAGAATTGGATATTCACTTTTATTTTAAAACCAAGGTTAGGTTGCTGATCAGTCACGCACTAACCCCGAGCAAGGCTTCCGGTTTTGCTATATATACTCGATCCAAGGCACACATGGGCCTATCATGACCACGAATCTGGTCCGACCACGAATCTGATCCATATTAAAAAAACAATCCAATTCTATGATAACGATATGATAAGCAATGTAAATTAATAAGCTGAATTATAAACAACATTTATCTCGAAGTATAAGGTGATTCATAATATCATGAAGGTATAACAAGAAAATCATAAAGATTGGCTTTTAATCAAAGAAAGAATCAGAAAATAGAAGACCAAGAATTGAAGGGTTACAAGAATTGGTTTTCTGTTATTAGCCACCCAATTTATGTACCTCTATTTGAACTGTACTGCATGATATTAATAAGAATAGAGCTTCCACGCATGAGCTGTTTTTTCTCAGTTTTCATATGTAATCAGTTATTACTTATTTATTCTTACACAGAGCAGTTGGTGTGATTTAATCTCTAAATTGACTTACACTGGTCGTTGGCATAAAGTTGTGAATAATCTTAACGTTATGCATGGAAATTTTGCATGTTCTGCTGGGGCATTATGTCTCGACTAAAAAGAGACCAGTTGGAAAAACTTCTGCAATTCTGAACCACTCCTTGGTGCTATCAAATCAGATGAGGACTCAATAATTGCAGGAAATTTCCCACTTGCTCCTGTATATTAGATGAAATCGTGGTATATGCCTTAGGCTTAAGAATTTTTACTTCAAAGAAAAGAGATGACGAAAGCTTTTAATACTTTCCAGTCTACGTTTGTTATTACACTTGTTTTTGCTATGTTAGCAGGGTTGAAATACGGTTTTGTTGAAGGGCAGAGTGGGGGTCTTCCCCCGGAGGAAGGTAAACAAAGTCTATAATAATAGCGTCTTTGATACATCGATGTTCATCGTTTCTTATTCACTTTTTTTGTTGGAAGTGTGATTACTCCTGCTTTATTGTATTAGCTTGTGTAAAGTTCAATTTTTTTGGCATGTTCTATTTCCAAAACTGTTTCATCTGTTGATACATAGAAGTTCTATTTTTGCAGTGGATGCACTGCGTGAAATAGCTAGTCAAATGGGGATAAAGGACTGGAATTTTAACGAGAATCCTTGTGTTCTAGGCATCTCAAGCTGAAACACTCCAAAAAAAGCGGAAAGGCCACAATATAACAATTCGGTCATCTGCAATTGCTCCAACCTGGGTGAATGTCATGTCGAGAGCATGTAAGTACCCGACTCGTTAAATTTTATATATTTTTTCAACTTCAAATCCCCTGTGAAAACTTGACTGACTCCAACAAACAGTTGCAATATATGATCTATTGATTGTAAAAAGTAACAGCTCGGTGTTAAACTCTTAATGGAGAATGTAATAATGGACAAAGAGATACTCATTTTTTTGTAATATAGATTCCTCAAAGGGCAGGATCTTGATGGTAAACCTCCACCATCCTTAGCCAAGCTGCCTTACATTAAAAAGATGTAAGAGTTCTTGTGCTCGTAAATTTAATTAGTCAATTTTCTTGGTATCATTACAAAGTCAATACTAGCTTTACAGTGATTTCACTCGCAACTACCTTTCTGGAACAATACCCCGTGAGTGGGCTTCAACGAAGTTGGAGTACATGTGAGTATATCCTCGACACTAGTACCTTCTTCTTGCATGATGAATAATAATCATATCAGTAAATATGCTTACTAAAATTAACAGTGTGAAGATATAATTTGTTCCAGATCTTTCACGGTGAATCGTTTATCAGGATCAATTCCAGATTATTTGGGGAACATTTCCACTCTTACATATCTGTATGCTTTCTCCTCCCTCAAACATAATTCAATATTCATCTTAAATATATTATTGAAAAAGAATGCTATCAGGAGCCTTGAACACAACATGTTTAGTGGGAATGTGCCAGCTGAGCTGGGGAAACTAATAAACTTGAAACACCTGTAAGGCCATCAACATATCTCTTTCAGTTTTCAATATGTGTTATTTTACAGTCAAAATGTTTAATACTTGATTGTTAATTCGTACAAATACTAACACTCGGACTTTCTTCTTATTCTGGTTCGTTGAAGCGTTATTCTTGCTAACCATCTTACCGGCCAATTGCCACTCGAGCTTAATAATCTAATTAACTTGGAAGATATGTAAGTATACAGGCTGTTTGTTAAGCCGTATTCTGATATGTAGATACGTTTTGTGTCCTTCCTTTTATACAGTTAAGCTACTATCTGTATGGCTAATGTAGGAGACTAAGCAACAACAACTTCACCGGAAAATTACCTAATTTTCAAAGTTGGAAAAGACTTCAGATATTGTAAATTACTTAATCAGAGATATTTGGTTATGGATTATGTGGCACATTGAGTTAAATCTAAATCCATTTGATCTGTGTGATAACAGAGAGATTCAAGCTAGTGGTTTTGAGGGGCCTATACCTCCTAGCATTTCTACCTTGACCAATTTAACCGATTTGTAAGTAACTACTTCTAGAGTATTCTATAGTAGCTGTTTGGGACTTACTCGGGCTTTTCAATCAATCTACAACTACTTTCACCTCTATGCAGATTAATCAGCAATTTGAATGGAGGGGCATCAGAATTTCCACGTCTAGAAAACATGACAAATTTAAAGATATTGTAAGTCTGTTTTCTTTTACTATATGAGTTTGTGAATCTTATAGGAGTACAAATTTGTGATAACATTTGCATTTGCATACTTCAAAATTATTGTTAGTGGTCTCTGATGTCTTACAGAGTGTTGAGGAGCTGTAATATATCCGGGAAAATACCAAAATCTCTGTCTCAACTGTCAAAGCTGCAGAAATTGTAATACTACACACTTCCATACAGTTCTCCTCAATTTTTAAATTATGATTTACATTTATAAGAATGTCTTTTAAAGCATTGGTACTGTTTTTCTTTATGCAGAGACCTGAGCTTCAATAATCTGGCTGGAGATTTAGACAGTGTCGGTGATCTTACTCCCCTAGGACATCTCGAGATAGTGTAAGCAATCACATTTTAGTAAAAAGAGTATCACGCATTCTGATTCTGTAAAATTAGAAAAAAAAAGGAAAGATCATACAGTAGAGTCTGAGTAAACAGAGTGAATAATTTTATTACATGATGGCATGAATGTGTTTATATTTGTTAAGTATTTTGTCAACATCACATTAGATATGCATGTTTGTGTTTAAACCATTAGTTTGAATTCATTCTACTCAGGTTTCTCACTAACAACTCTCTTACTGGAAATATTCCAAAGTGGATCAAAGACAGGTCTCCTACAGAGTATGCACTTTCTTACACTCTATTTTGCTTCTTTGTGTTTAGTAAGTTGTGTCATGTAACCATGTGTCATGTTCATACTTAAAGATGACATTGCATAGCATGTAACATGAAGTGAATAACAATTTACATTATACTATAATAATTGATAACCAAAATTCATATTTACTACGCGTGAACAGTGCTGCACATGGTTATAAGCTAATGAAGATTATAGTGAAACAACACCTTAAAGAAGCAGGTGTATGTTTTCAGTAATTTTATGTTCTAACGACTTAATTGCTCTCCAACCAAAACCACAAGGTGTTTTTCCACCTTAACTCTTTGAAAAATGACACTGGGGCTACCACATGAAAACCACAGTGTCTTTGCACCTTAATTTTGAAAATTCATTATTAGCGGTTGTGTATAGGCATGATAGAGCACCGAGAACTAGTGTTCTGTTTTAGTATATGTAAACATAAAGATAAGATAGTCCTGTAACGATAAAATAATTAACACAAATAATGTTAAAATCCAACATCTAAATTCTCAGAGACCTTCAAGTGTCGTTTTATGCAAGCTCGAAAATTATTCAATGTACTACTAACTTTCCAGAAGCAACATTACTTATAAAGTTATATTATTTTGGTTGTTTTATCTTTAAATATGTCTCTCCAAAATAATATAGCATCTAATGGAATGCATGCTTCTATTCTATGCAGTTGGATAGATCTATCTTACAATAATTTTTCTTTTGAGCGAAAACCTTGCGGGGATTCATTGTAAGCTCCAAAGTCCACATGTGCTTTTTTCTTTCTTGAAATTCACAATAAAATCAAGTACTCAGACTTTATTGTTTTCTTCTAAACAGAAACTTGTTCAGAAGCAATGGGAATAACTTGTAAGCTCTAAATTGATTCTTATTGAATATTAGATGATGATATCTTAGTTTAAATTTTCATGTCCTGCTGAGGCTTTGTCTACTTACCAGGACGCATGACAGTTGCCTTGACCGCAATCCTCCTTGTTCAGCAGGTAAGTATGTCACTTTGGTTTCGTGCTTTAGTTTTCTCTTTATTTTTCATTTTATCTGTTCTGATATTTTTTTTCTAATCTATTACTTATCCGATCTTTACATTTGTTTCTGTTAATTAACCACTTTCTGTTAAGTGACCTACTCTCAAACTGTTAGGAGGGGATCTTAACAGGACTGTATATAATATTAAACACAACATATCCAAGCATCCAGCAGACAAACAAATAAATTTAAACAGTTAGGAGACATAGGCCTCGATCTCTCTATACCATATTAAGTAAGAAATTCTCCCAAAATCTTAAGGTCTTAGGTTGAGGTCTTAATTAGATCATTATTATATTTTCTAGTTCTTTTTTTTTCTGAAACACCAATATTTCATTGATAAAGCTCCCAGTTGTAGTAGGAGAGCACCATTATATTGAAACTGAACAAGAACTAGAACAGCGTAGGAGACGAAGCTAAATTCCCTGTTACACCAAGGAACTAACTAATACTACTACATAAAGAAAGACAAAATAGCTAAACAAAGGAACTGATCAGAGACATAGACCTAAAACAACATCAAGTCATCAACTGATAAGCCAATTTCAAGAAACTTCCAGGCACTTTCAAAAGAGGTAAAAATATCATCCTCATCTTCATCACTACTCCCCAGAAACTCATCTTCAAACACATCATGAACCTGTGGTTCAGCCTGCTGGACTCCTGGAGCTCGGAGAACCAAATTTTCCATGAATGCTTCAGCCAACACACTTGCTCCGTCTTCCATTATGTCCTCAAACATCTCCCACTCTTCATCCACCATTGGAGCTTCCAAGAATTGTGGACCTTGAGGACCAAGTCCCATGTCCATGTTGGATTATCTATTTAATCTAAACACAGTTTATTTATTAGCTTTTATTTGTTGAATAAGTCTGTTGCACAGACGTGGGTGTTTGCAGTAGAATAGGTCTTTAGTTGTTTTCGATATTATAGGGAGAGTGGGAGTAGTTCCTGTTTTGTAGGGACTCTCAGTAGTTTATATTCGTTATCCTGTTTCATTATCTCTTCAATTTAAGTAAGCTAGTGTACGTTATGATTCTTGTCAAATCCCATCATTTGGTATCAGAGCTTAACCATACACACATCTAGATATTCGCACAGTCAAACACACTGAACTATCACAGAAAATGGAGACCACGAAGGGTAAAGAAGGTTCATTTGGCTTGAGCTACCCACTACTTGCAAAAACCAACTACACTGCATGTGCTATGAAGATGAAAGTCTTCATGCAAGCCGATGGTGTGTGGGAAGCCATTGATCCCAAGGACCCAAAAGCTCCAGCTGACGACAAGGTGGATAAGCGGGCGTTAGCCATCATTTATCAAGGAATTACTGAAGATTTACTACTGTCCATTGCAGATAAGAAAACCTCCAAGGACGCTTGGGAGGCCATTAAGACAGTACACCTGGGTGTAGAAAAGGTAAAAAAGGCCAAAGTACAGACGCTTAAATCTAAATTTGAAGCCTTAATTATGAGAGACAGTGAGTAGCTTGGTGAGTTTTGTATGAGATTGAATGGCTTGGTAACGAACATCCGAGCCTTGGGAGAGCAAATTGAGGAAGCGTATGTGGTAAAGAAAATCCTTCAAGTTGTTCCTACAAAGTTTCTGCAGATAGTGTCAGCTATTGAATAATTTGGTAACCTCGAGACAATGTCTGTGGAAGAGACGGTTGGATCCCTAAAGGCTCACGAGGAACGGATGCGTGGGCAAAAGGAGAGTAGCGAACAACAACTTCTTTTGACAGAAGAAGAGTGGATGAAGAGGGAAAGAAATGATGGAGAGTTGCTTCTCACTAGAGAAGAGTGGTTAAAACGGGCAAATAAAGGAGGCTCAGGCAGCAGTTCTAAACAAAGGGGCAGAGAATTTGGTCGAGGTTACAGGGACAGAAGCAAGGTTCGATGTTAAAATTGCGGTATTTATGGATACTTCCAAGCTGAATGTCGTAAGGCATGACGAGATAAGGAACATAAGATGGAAGCAAACCCGACCCAGGCTGAATGTGATGAACCCACACTTCTTCTTGCAAAGTGTGATGACAATAAGGGAGAGATGATTTTGCTGAACGAAGAGGGAACGATTCCAAGTCTGAGCGCAACCGGCAAGGGAAATTGGAGTGAATCAATTATATGGTATCTTGATAATGGGGCCGGTAACCACATGACTGGTCTCCGTAGTATGTTCAATGATTTGGATGAAACAGTGACTGGAAAGGTAAGGTTTGGCGATGGGTCAACAGTGCAAATACAAGGGAAAGGCTTCGTGATGTTCAGAACTAAAGACGGAAAGAAATGCAAGCTCAGAGAGGTATACTTCATCCCAAATCTCTGTAATAATATAATTAGCTTAGGCCAGTTGTTAGAAAGTGGTAGTAAGGTTCTAATCAAAGATGATTATTTGTGGATTTATGATAAGAGTGACTGCTTGATTGTGAAAGTAAAGAAATCCGTGAACAGACTGTACAAACTAGTTATTAAAGATGACAGAGATGTATGTTTGCTAACAGAGTCGGACGAAATAACCTGGCTGTGGCACACACGGCTGGGTCATGTCAACTTTCACTCTATGCTTCATATGTCTAAAAGCAAGATGGTACGAGGATTGCCTGATTTCACTCAACCCAAGGAGATTTGCGAGGGCTGCTTAATGGCTAAGCAGACTAGACATCCATTCCCAACTCAAACGGAGTTCAGTGCTAAACAGCGATTGGAATTAGTACACGGTGATATCTGTGGTCCTATCACTTCATCAACCCTTCCTGGAAATAGATATTTTCTACTCTTGGTGGACGACTTCATCAGGGCTATGTGGGTATATATGCTCAAGACTAAGGATGAGGCTCTTGGGTGCTTCAAGAAGTTCAAGGAATTGGTTAAAAAAGAGTCAGGCGAAGAAATAAAGGTTCTCCAAATAGAGAGGGGTGGCGAGTTTTTCTCAATGAAATTTAAAACTTTATGTGAAGATAATGGTATTCTCAGACACTACACAGCCCCATATTCCCCACAACAGAATGGGGTTGTGGAACGTCGAAATCGAACTGTAATAGCCATGGCAAGGAGCTTATTGGGTGAACGAGATATGCCATCATACATGTGGGGTGAGGCCATTGGACATGTTGTGTATTTGTTAAACTGAGTACCTACGAAGGAAGTACAAGGAACAACTCTGTATGAAGCCTGGACAGAAGAAAAGCCTCAGGTTAACTATCTTCGAGTCTTTGGCTGCATATGTTACTTGAAAATTCCTAATTTTCACGTGAAGAAACTAGACAACAGGAGCAAGTGTGTTGTACACCTGGGAAGGGAAGCCGGAACCAAAGCTTATCGTGTATATGATCCTGAGACGAACAACATACTTGTCAGTAGGGACGTGATCTTTGACGAAATAAAGGGTTTGAAGTGGAATGAAGCAGATGAAGCTGAAAACTTGTCCTCTACACCATTTGTTATACCAGACCACCAGGAGGAAGAACTTCAAGGTGAAGAAGGAGAGCAACAGGACGGTGGTATATCTACACCACAACCTGTGACACCTATCTCAAGTCCCATCTCCGCTCAGTCACAGAATCATGATGGAAGTGAACCCCCCACACAATTTCAGACTTATCAGTGATATATAAAATGAAACCGAGGAAGTGGAACTGGAAAATGAATTGGCTGATGAGTTACTATTGATTGGCATTGATGAACCTACTTGCTATGCACAGGTAGTAAAGGAATAACACTTGAAAAATGCCATGGATTGTGAAATTGAGGCTATAGAGAGAAACAAAATATGGAGTTTGACAGACTTGCCTAAAGATCATCGAGCCATAGATTTGAAGTGGGTATATAAAGTAAAAAGAGACACGAATGGTGAGGTGCTGAAGCACAAGGCGCGATTGGTGGCAAAGGGGTATGTATAGAAACTCGGGATCGATTTTGAAGAGGCTTTCGCTCCTGTAACAAGGATGGAGACAGTTTGCTTATTGCTAGCACTTGCAGCCAGGAATGAGTGGGAGGTGCACCATTTAGACGTGAAATCAGCTTTCCTTGATGGCAGACTATATGAGGAGGTTTATGTCAATCAACCTGAGGGATACATAAAAGAAGGACATGAGACAAAGGTTTACATGTTATATAAGGCATTGTATGGACTTCTCCAAGCTCCACGAGCTTGGTACACACAACTAAACAAATGTCTGGAAAAGCTTAGTTTTCTTAAGTGCCCTTTGGAGCATGCTGTCTACACTAAGAAGGAGGGCAATGAATCACTAATCATTGGTGATTACATTGATGATCTGATTGTTACAGGCACTAGTGTGGGAAATATTGTTCAATTCAAGAAGCAGATGAGCCAAGAGTTCGAAATGTCTGACTTGGGTAAATTAAGCTATTAGTTCATTATAAAGGTTAAGCAAGGAAAGGGTGTTATCGAACTCAAACAGGTTGCATATGCCAAAAAAGTTCTGGAAAGGTCTGGCATGGCTGGCTGTAATGTGGTCATTTTTCCTATAAAATCGAAGCTGGTGATGCACAAAGACGAGAATGGTAAGCCTGTTAGTGCTACTGAATATAAGAGCACAGTAGGAGGATTGCGATATTTGGTTCACACACGTCCAGATATCGCATATGTGGTTGGAGTGGTGAGTCGTTTTATGGATAGGCCAACTATACTTCATCAAGGAGCTGTAAAAAGAATTTTAAGGTACGTACAGGGTACTCTAAACTACGGATTGATGTACACAAAGGGTCGAGGGGATTACATGTTGTCTGGATTTTCGGACAGCGATTTGGCAGGTGATATGATGGACAGGAAAAGCACGGGAGGCATGGCTTTCTATCTGGACGAGTCATTGATCACCTGGGTTTCTCAGAAGCAGAGGTGTGTAGCATTTCTAGTTGTGAGGCTGAATTTATGGTCGCTACAGCCACTGCGTGTCAAGGAATATGGCTGCATCGTCTTCTGAGCCAAATTGCAGATGTTTGGGCTGGACCAGTTGTGATATGTATCGATAATAAATATGCCATCTATTTAGCTAGAAATCTGGTATTTCATGGTCGCAGTAAGTGTTAGGGCGGAAAACACGCGCTAATAATACACGCAAGTATACGTGTTCGCAAGTAATATAGAATACTTTCTAGGTCGTTCCCACAGAGACTCAGACTAATTATGTTCAATTAACACTTACTCACCAATGTATAATTACTTCTCAATGTCAAGACAATAACACTTAGATTTTGATTAACTAATTATTAACTACGAGAATTAAGCACTTAATTGACACTTGAATTAACAATATTAAACACACATGAGATCACAACTTCATTACTACTTCCTTCAATAGTTATTGTTATTACCCTTAGCATGTAACAGTGATGATACTAATCGAACAACACGAAACTGATAAAAGCCAACTTTCATTGTACTAATACCATTCTACCAAGCATCCACAATTAAGACATAAGTTGAATACACATCAATTATGTTAAGACCCTATATGTCTACAGAATTTGACAACATAACGATTTAAGCACAAGTTATTCCTTATGATTACACAGGACAAGTAAAATGGTTAGAGTTACCCACTAATCATGCATACACATACATGAACCTATGCTAGCATGTCAAGTTCTAAACCTCAAGATCCACTGTCGCTTCACAAGAGATTAATACCCTATCTTATATGTTCGCGACGCACATAAGACAAATAAGCACAACCAATACTAGATATCATACAATCATCACACACTAAGGTATTAAACAACTAACTAAAGAATTCTATAGCAAATCCGTTACGACCCCATGATCACGATTAGCCCATGATAGAACTCATCGTCACCATGGGTTCATATGAAAACATGATAATAACACACGAGAATAACTAAATAAACTACTTATATTAAACCAGAGTACGTCACAAAAGTAAATAGGTTCAAAGTAAAGAAAACTAGCATCCACTGTTACAACGAAATAAAGAATCACAAGAAACTATGCTTCCTCTTCATTGCGATGTGCTAAAACGGTCTTCTTCCTTATCTCCTTGCTCCTCGATTGATACTACGATTCAACACACGTGAAACGTCTCTGAAAATTACTTATATAGGAGTCCCACAAAACCCAGCTATCTCAGAAGTTGGAAGCTCAACATAATTAGGAGTCTAAAAATATTAATTTTAATTTACGTCCTTGAGTGGCCGCTCAGCAATCCTGAGCGGGCGCTCAGCTTCCTGAGCGGGCGCTCAGCTTCCTGAGCGGGCGCTCAGAACCTTTCTGGAAAAATCTCTGTTTTGCTCCCAATCTTTGCTGCATTATGCTCCTATCTTCCCACTCGCAATGCCAAACACTTGCCAAGGCTTATTCTTGATGAAATCTCTCCAAAAATGCAAGTAATACCCTGAAATGCACAAACACTAGAAAAACGCATCAAATACACAAAATACTTGATTTCAAGACATCAATTTAAGCTATTATAAGACATTCTAAGTGGTATAAAATGCCACTTATCAGTAAGCATATAGATATGCGCTACCACTTTATTAGAGAATACATAGCAAAAGGGCTGATCATCATTAAACTTGTTAGCACATAACAACAATGAGCAGATGTCTTGACCAAACCCATGTATGTGGTAAAGTTTGAAAAGATGCGTGAATTGCTGGGTGTTAAGAATTATGATCATGTTTAGATTAAGGGGGAATATGTTGGATTATTTATTTAACCTAAACATAGTTTATTTATCAGCTTTTATCTGTTGAATAAGTATATTGCACAGACGTGGGTGTTTGCAGTAGAATAGGTCCTTAGTAGTTTTCGATATTATAGGGAGAGGGAGTAGTTCCTGTTTTTTAGGGACTTTCAGTAGTTTATATTCTTTACATGTATCCTATTTCATTATCTCTTCAATTTAATTAAGTTTTCCATTCAATAACTCTGGAAGAAAGCTAGTGTACGTTGTGATTCTTGTCAAATCCCATCAGTCTATGTCAATTAACTCTGCCATACGACCAATTAGTTTGTAGAAGAGGGATAACCTATATAAAATCTCACCACCAAGGACGGATACATAGGTTGTCATAGTGTTTCTTACCAAGTACACAAAATGAAATGAGCAGTTCCAGTTTGGGTCTCTGATCCTAGTCAGAATTTGATGGATTAGGTCATCCAGCTCAGGATGCTGATGCCAATGAGCAAATGGGATAGCAACAATGCCTGCATGTTATCCGTTTCAAGAATAACATTACAAGAACCTTTAATAAAATCATGTCAAATCCCTATCTGGACGGCCCATAGTTGTGCCCCCAGAGGTGTAAGGTTTGAGATGACACCTGCAATACAGTTCACTAAGATACCATTCAGGGTTCTGAGGACAACACTATTGCCTGTTCTGTTTCCATTAGGCGTTGGGTGAGCAAAAGCAGCCCCATGAACATTTAATTTCAAAGTACCAAAGGAAGGGGGGATCCAGTTAAGGGCCATTGGTAGAGAAGAAGGAAAAACAAAGAAATGAATGAATGGTGTTTGGACTGGGAGCAATGTGAATTGATATTGATCAATACCACCTCTTGTTAGATACTCAAACCAACCGAGTACCCATGCTTTTTCTTCTCGTTTCTTTCTAGAAATTTGCATATTTTCCATGTAAAATCTGTTAGTATCTCAGCAAGAGATTACAACTGATAAAAAACAATCCAACATCACTTTTAAATTACCCATCCAGGAGTATTGGGAATTGTAACAGAAAATAGACTAATACTTGTATGTATCATATGTGTAATAAACTTTCTCCAAATACTAAATGACAAGATTAAAACAATTTTTGAAATAAAACAACTCTCTCTCCCTTGTTCGGCCAACAAATCTACCTCTCTATTCCATGTTTTATTAATGTAAACCAGAAAAATATTAGGAAATTTTTGCACAAAAATTTAATGACCTCATGACCTGTTATGTGAGGAAAGGGTTTTACTTGTAGAACATAAAAGAAAGAGAAATGAAAAGAAAATAAAATTGTTCGTTTCATTGCTTACCCATCAAGTATGATACAATCATCTTTATATGCTCAGAGTCACTACTCATTGTGCACTTATAATATATTAAAATGAAGGAAATAAAGAGTACTTAAAATACTACAACCTTCCTTTAATTACTTTTAAATAGAAAAAATCAGGGACCCATCTTCATCAAAATGACACCGTAACATTAAAGCATAAATCAGAAGTGATTAGTGTCTTCCCTCGTCTCATGATAATTACCCCCTTCTTGAAGAGCGGCGACCTCGCCGAGAAAATCAGGAAACTTTTGCCCTTATTTCATCCAAATCCTCCCAAGTAGCATCATCTGGCAAACAAACTTTCCATTTAATCAGCTCTGATACTCCAGCTATGTTTTTTTTTGAGAAGCCGCCGATCGAGAATTGATTTTGGTAGTAAAGAGGCAGTATCAACAGCAATAATGGGCGGTAAATCTAGGGAAGTGAGGGTATTCTGGCCAAATTGTTAATTTAGGAGAAAGACATGAAAGGTGCTATGGATCTTTGAAGTTGGGGAAGTAACAGTCGGTAAGCAACAATTCCTATTTTTTTAAGAATCTTGAAGGGACCAAAGTAACGTGTAGAAAATTTGTTGTCTTTGTTGTGTTTAAGGGAAATTTGACCAAAGGCATGTCCTTTAATAAAGACTACATCTCCTTCAGCAAAATTCCTCTCAGAACGGTGTTTATTGGCATAAAGGCGCATCATTTCTTGTGCTTTCTGTAAGTTTTTCTTGAGCATTGGTTGAAGTTCGGCCCTCTGGCGGAGGAATTGTTTAACTGTTGCATTCTTAGTATTTTGGGCATGGTGATACTTGATGCTAGGGGGTACATTTTCGTAGAGATCTTGGTACAACGTCATATTCATGGAAGAGTAATGTGAAGTGTTGTACCACCAAGCATCCATGGTTAACCAATTGGACCAGTCTTTTGGTTTCTAGTGAGAAAGATAGAGAAGATATATTTCGACGCATTGATTCAGGAGTTCACTTTGGCCATCCGACTAGGGATGGTATTCCGTAGTGAGATGAGAAGCGGTGCCAAGGGCAGAAAATAGTTCAGACCAGAAATAACTGGTAAAGATTTTATCTCGATTGGAAATCTAAAATTTTAGGGTCCATAAAGCTTCATAATTTGATCCAAGAATTGTTGGACTACTTGTTAGCTGTGAAGGGGTGCTGAAGAGGTATCAAGTGGCAGAATTGGTGTACTAGTCAATTACCACCATAATAGTGTCGTAACCATGAGATTTGGGTAAGCTTTCTATAAAATCAATGCTTACTGTTTCCCATGACTGCTCTGGAATGGGAATGGGATGTAAAAGTCCAGGATATTGGATATGCTTTATTTTAAAGCATTGACATGTATCGCATGCATGTACGAAAGACATAACATCTTTGATAAGTGTCGGCACCAAAATAAGGTGCCAACTCATTTGATGGTAGCATTTATCCCCGAGGGGCCTCCTTCTTTACCGCCGTGTAGGTTTTCTATAATAGATGCTCTCAAATCGCCTACTTGGCCCACATGCAATTTGTCTTGTCATCGAAGTTCACCCTGTTGGAGAGAATAATCAGGGACTGTAGTTGGGTCTACAGCGAATTGAGCGAGAATAGTCTGTATTTATGGGTCCTATTCCCATTAGTTTTGGAGATCAATTTTCCACTTAGGAAGTACCACCGTTATGGCTTGCAATCCAATAGATTCTTCAGGTGTCATAGCTTCATGGAGGCACGATAGAGGATCAGCAACTATATTATCGCGACCTCTTTTGTACTCGATTATATAGTCAAAGCCGAGAAGTTTCGTTAACCATTTCTGTTGAATGAGTGTGGTAATTTTCTAGGATAGTAAATGCTTCAGTGCCTCCTGTTCTGTGCGGATATTGAACCGTTTATCCAACAGATAACCACGCCGCCTCTGTACAGCAAGTATTACGGCTAAAAGTTCCTTTTTGTACTTGGAGAGCCCCATGTCATGTTGTTATATAGCTTTACTAAAGAATGCGAGTGGTTTCCCCTCATGCATTAAGACGTCCTTAACGCCTGTTTTGCATGTATCAGACTCACAACAAAGTTCTTTGAGAAATCGGGTAAGCCAAGCACTGGAGTCGTGCACATAGCCTTTTTAAGTTGTGTAAAAGCTTGCTCTGCTTGAGTTGACAAGGAGAATGCTCCTTTTTTGAGCATGTTTGTGAGTGGGCGGCTGAGAGCGCCATAGTTATGAATAAATCAACGGTAGTAGCCTGTAAGGCCCAAAAATCCTCGTAGTGACTTAAGGTTTTTTAGACTAGGCCAATTCTGAATTGCCTCAATCTTGGACTAATCTGTCCCTACTCCTTTGCTACATATAATGGTCCCAAGTACTCAATGTGTTTTTGAGAAAATACACATTTACTAAGCTTGACATACGGTTTATCGTCACGGAGCCGTTGAAAGACTAGCCGTAGGTGTTGACTATGATTCACCAGGGTTGAGCTATATATTAGTATATCATCGAAAAATACCAGGGTATATTTTCCAATTTAGTCTTTGAAAATTTCATTCATAACCCCTTGAAATATGGCTGGGGCGTCTGTAAGCCCGAAAGGCATCACTACAAACTCGTAGTGGCCTAGTTGTGTTTTAAACGCCATTTTCTGTATGTCTTGTTCATCGAATCTTATTTGATGGTAACCGCTGCGTAAATACAGCTTACTAAAAATGGTGCTACCATACAGCTCGTCGAGCATCTCTTCAATTAATGGGATGGGGAAGCAATTTTTAACTGTTATAACATTCAAAGCACGATAATCTACGCAGAAGCGCCAAATTTTGTCCCGTTTCTTAACCAACAAAACCGGGGAATCATATGGAGATTGGCTATTATTCCACTGTCGAGCATTTCCTTGACCATATGTCAATCTCAATCCGCTGAAGATAAGGGCTTTTGTAAGGGTTAAGATTAATTGGCTTGCTTCCCTCCAGAATTGGATTTAAATGGTCTTCTTTTCGAGATGGTGGGAGGGATGTTGGATTCTGAAAAATATTAGAGTAACAATCAATGACTGATTGTGTATGGTGGGGGTATTTTCACCTCATTGTCTTTATGACTGGGATGGGATTCAACCGTAATAAGCTGCACTAAAAACCAAGCATGATCCTCATATTTTAATAACTTTTTCTGGTTGGATGACACTTTGTATTCAACATTCACCGCACTTGCTTCTTGAAATGTCAATTTAACTCTCTGTCAACGTATTGAAATTTCATGCTTAGAGAAATCAAAACTAACCGGGCTTAATTGAGTTAGCCACTGAACACCGAGAATAACATTATAACTGCCCAGAGGAATGTAGTAGAAATCAGAGTTAAATTCCTTTGCACCCATAAGCCATTGCAGGTTCTCAACCTTTTTATGACAGTGAGTTGTGGTGCCATCAGCTAACTGCACTTTCATTATTGAACATGTTGAGGATTTTAAGACGAGCTAACTTTAATGTGTGGAGTCCTTGTGTTCCTGTAATGGCGTGAATTGAAACACCACAATCCAGCTCTATGGTGGTTTCAAGCTCAGGCTCGAGTAACTATGGTGTGTATTCCTCTTGTTAATCTGATTCCTCCTCTCCTACCATCAAATAAAGCTGGGGACATGCACATTTATGCCCCAGAATAAAAATCTCATCCCAATTATATATGGTCCTTTCCCACGCCTTTTTTCCATCCCTGCAGGTGATATCTTGAGGATAAATGGAGCACGGTTGGTAGCGGGTCCTGATGTTTTACTAGGTTCCAGCTCTAGACCCTGAGAAGAGAATGAGAGGCTATGATTAGGATTTTTCCAAAGCTTATTGGCATTGTTCTCCAGTGCAGGTTTAAACCCAGCTGAATAAGATTTTGCAGCACCCTTCATATGTTTTTCAATCATATTGATGAATTTTTTTTTGCTCCTTAGATTTGTCAATTGCTTCCTGCAGAGTGGACGGTTTATAGATATAGAGGGCTTGCTCGATATCAGGTCTAAGCCCACTGAGAAAACTAGAGAGATAAAACTCATCTGTTTGTAGAGTGTAAGTGCTCATCATATACCCTCGTAACTCTTCGAACTGGGCAATATAGTTGTCAACAAACCCTGTTTGAGTAAGCTAATTAAATTTTTCGATGAGATTGCCTTGGATACCTGTGGAAAACTGACGTAAGAAAAGGGGGACAAAGTTTTCCCAATTAAGATTGAGGTATTCAGCTTGTATGGTTTGGTACCAGTAGTCGGCTTCATTATCAAGATATAAGGCTACATAGATAACCTTGGTGGGAGAATCTAACACCGGATTGAGCATGAAGAATTTTTCTGCTTTGCTGATCCATCCCCGCACATTTTTTCCATCAAAACGTGGAAAATCAATCCTTGGGAAATTTGTAGTGTGGTTGGGTAGATCGAAAATACGGTGGTTCTCTAGTATTCTGCCAAGTGGTATGGCTGTTTATATAAGGGTTAGGTTGAGGAGTAATTACCGGAGTTATGAGAGGGTTAATTAGTGGTGTGGTGGGTATAAGCGAAACAAATGTATAGGTTTTTAGTGATAGTTTAGTTGCAGAATTAGAGGTATTGTTCTTAGCTTGTGAGTTTGGTGTTGGTAAAGGCGGAGGAACATTATGACCAAATTTAAGAGCAGAATTGGAATTAATTTGAGTAGTAGTTGTAAAGTTATGAGAGGTAAATGCTTACTGGTGTTGTATTGTGGAAGAAGAGGGTGGATACAGGATGCTTGAGTTTGATACTGATCAGACAACCCTTGAATTTTCTTGGACATAAGATCCCTGTCCACCTGCATCTAGGTAGCAACCCCCTAGACCCGAGCCCCCATTTCCGCAAGCTGCTGCATCATTTCTTCATATTTCTGGGAGCTTTTTGTTTGAGTTTCTTCGAGCTGTGCTTCTATGGCTTTAATAGTGTTTTAATGTTTTTGGAGCGATGGCCCAGCCATGGCCCTGATACCAATTTGTTACGTGTGGAAAGGGTTTCATTTGTAGAACAAAGAAGAAAGAGAAATTAAAAGAAAATAAAATTATTTATTTCATTGCTTACCCATCAAGTTTGATAAAATCCTCTTTATATGCTCAGAGTCACCACTCATTATCCACTTACAATATATTAAAATGAAGGAAATAAAGAGTACTTAAACTACGTCGTCTCGGATAATACTACAACCTTCCTTTAATTACTCTTAAATAGCAAAAACCAGGGACCCATCTTCATCAAAATGACACTGTAATGTCAAAGCATAAATCAGAACCGATTAATGTCTTCCCCCATCTTATCTTAACATAACCTAAACTCGAATCTAAAATCCCCGCAGAAAGATTGTTGGACCTGAACATGCAAACTTTAGAAGTAATCTAAAATCTCGTATAAAGATTTATTGACCTCATAACCCATCACTGAATGCAACCCATGTGAAAAAAATCTACGATTAATGCATATTCAATAACAGAAACCAACAAAAATGATACGAAGGAGAAGCTCTCGAGTCCAGTCGTATAACTGTCTCCTTAAAGCTATTATGTTCTTCACTGTATGTGCGATTAATTAGCCTCCCAAAATAAAACGAGAAGACGACGATGTTACATGAACAACACCTTTGGCGAACTAGAACGGAGAAAGAAACTATCACCAAAATAGAGAGAGTAGGGTATGTGTTTAGGAGGAGGCTGTGTGGTGTATTTTGAATGAGTGAATAACCCTAAGCCTAATACATTATTTTATAGACTCGAGGAAACGTGTGCGCTACTCCACGCATAATTAATTAAAATGAATTAATCAATCAGTTGGTTAATAAATCAAATCAGTAATTAAATCTGATTATTAACACATCAAATTAATTATAATAATCTGTAATCAAAATGAATAGATTTAAAAGCCCAAGCCCAGTGAAAATTATATTTAGAAAAACTAGTCTGTGATTATTCAGACCAATTTTTTGCTACATTCGTGTCCGCACATTGCACACACGGGCAAACTCGAGGGCTTTGCAAGCCTTAGATTGTCCCTCGAAATCCCAAGATTTGCACCCCTTGTACGCGCACGTAGATGTTGGAGCAATACATAAGTAACACATTTGAACACTAAATAAATGTTTTTCTATATAAAGCTATGTATGCTCGTTTCCAAAATTAATGTGATACCTTCTTCTCTTCCACAAATTTCCATTATTAAGAGAGTAACTTGAGATGATCATATCTCATCCATCTTTAAGTCATTTTGAGTGATTCAAAGTGCCTCGGAAAGCTCTTTCGGAGGAGAATGCATTCCAAGTGTCAATCGTTATGTGCATGCAATATTCATCTACTCAAATTATGGCTCAAATTACTTGACAATGTGGGACTACTACCCACATTTTCCAAAAAACCATTCAAAATCTTTGAGTAGATTTGACATAAAGTTAGCTCTTTTGGTTAAAAAGAACGAAGCTATTATTGCACAATTGTTGGGTAATGAATAGAACACGGGGGGGGGGGGTTGAATGTTTTTTAAATAATTTTTATGTATTTTTGAACCTTTTAATAATGGTGAACAAAGTGATCTATATTGTAGAGATAATGTGTTTTAACAGAATAATTAAAATATGCATATAAACATAATATCTTTCAAAACTCACTTAATTTTAAATAAAAAAAAGTTAGTGTTTGCTATAAATTTCTGGGTTCTTAGTATGTTGAGAACTCAGCTTTTCTCTTGAGAGTTACAAAAAATTTTAGATCTATTTATTACAACTAGAACAAAGCATCCAGTGTTCACTTTATAGAACAGTATACACTGGTTTTTACACAGCATGCAACATGTACTAAACCCTACTTTTGGATAACCAAATCTTTCTATTGTTGGCTTAGTGTATCTTTGCTAATTTTGCACACCTGTGACTTTACTTTGTGACTTTACTTTGCCGGTTAATCATGACTTTACTTATCGATATCTCTAATAATCATATAGTTGTTTGACTTATCGAGGTCTCTAAATTCTCTATAAGGGAATTTGGCTTATCGAGATCTTTCGTCTTCATGTCTTCACTTTTGCTTATCGGTGTCTCAGAGTTCTCTAGTGACAAATAGACTTATCGATATCTCAGACATCTCTAGTGATATTTTGACTTATCGATATCTTAGAGATCTATAATGATATTTTAACTTGTCGATATCTCAGAGTTCTCTAGTGATATTTTGACTTGTCGATTTCTCAGAGTTCTCTAGTGAAGAAATGACTTGTCGATATCTCAAATTTTTATGTCTTCAATTTGGCTTGTCGACTAAGTTCTCTAGTAGTTTTTCTTGACTTCTCGATAAGTCATTCTGGAGTTCTCGAATGACTTCTCTATAACACATAATATGTGACTTGTAGATTTCTTGACTTAGAATATTTTCCCAAAACACATCTATTCAACTCTAAGTTTCTTCACACTTTCTCCGAGGCATGATCTTCATGATCTTCTTCCAGAGTTCATTCTTGGGCTTGAACTATTTACAGAAAAATACTCCAATCTAATATATTTACATATTTATAGACTTAATTGTTCCAATACACAATGCAAACATAGATTATCATACAACTTACTTAGAGTTGTCAATTTGACTTAGCTTTTTATAGTACATGCATGTCTTGCACAACAATCTCCCCCAATTTGTGAGAAGATTGCTTATCATAATTTCATTCCTGTTAACAAGACTAACCCCAAGCTATAATGGAAATATAGATTTATACATACAAATTGACACAAATACAACATTTATACATTAGGTGATTTTTGAGTTAAACGGATATACGCATAAGAGAAATACTGTATCTCCTATTTCTTCACTAGGTCCTTTAAATATACAAGAATTTCCAGTTCCTCTATGATTGGTGTCCCTCTTAGAGCTTCCATAAGTTTGATTCTGTCAGGTTTTTGATAACCACTTAGCAAATCAATCCTGAATTTTGAGAATGTGTTAGCTTTGACATTTAGAAATCTTCCATCCTTGGAAATTCTGCTCATCCCTTTTGCCTTGAGATCTTCAGATCTTTGAATGTATATTTTTATTTTCTCTTCATACTTCTTCTTCCTCTCCTCATATTCAGCATTATTTCTTTCTCTTCTTTCCTCCCTTACTATCAACCATTCAGCTAAAACAGATCTTCATGCCCTCATTGCAGTATCCTTATCCTTCAGTAAGCTTATCACTCTCTTGATTTCTGTGGGTGAAAAGGTATCCATTAAGTTACAGCCAAGAAATGTGAAGGACCCATCCTCCTAGGAGATTCTTGCTTCCCTTAGTGTTACAACCCACACTCTGACTATTTCCTCAGCTAGTTGTTGAAAGTAGTCTTCATCCGAGTTGCACCAGTTTAGAGGTTGAAAATCACTTTGCTAGTAAAAATTCCAAATGGCCCTCTCAGTAACTTGCTCTTTCTTAGGTTTCCTCCCAACAGACTTGTAGTGAATTTTAAGTGACGGATTGACAGAAGGTAAATTTGTGATTTTCTTGAGAAATATTTGGCTTGAGGTGATTGGTATTTTCAGAAAGGTGTTAGTAGTCTATTTGTACAAGTATTTAGGCTTTGAGGTTTGAGATGGTCTGGTATTTGAGTTTGTTGGCATATAGGGTTGAGCTTGGTTAATTTGGATTTTTAGGGTTTGTTGGTGTGGTTTTGAATTGGCTCCTTCTTTTTCCTTCTTCTCTCATCACCTCTCTTTTTCTCCTCCTTCTTCTTATCTTTGCTTCCAGCTGCCTTGGAGGATTGACTTGGGTTTGATCCAGAAGGTTTTTGATCATCTTTGTTCTGCTCATCATCATCCAAGTCATCCTTATTGAATTGAGTTTTAGGCAAGTTGGCTTCAGAAGTCCTCAAATATCTCTCTAACAGCTTAATCATTTCTTCATCTTCAACAGTCTTATTTTGCTTAACTTTCAAATCAGACTTTAGAATCATGATGAACTTTTTGTTGGCCATGACACATTGCTTAGGGATTTGGAAGTGTTTGCAATGTTTGTTGGTAGCACAGATGTATGCCACTCCCTTGCTTGGCTGTAAATATGCTTCTGGAAAAGCAGCCATTTGAGCCTTTTTCAATTCAGTTAGCAAAAGAGTGTCTTCATGAATCACTCTATGAACTTTGTTTTATCTGAATGTCCAACTCAGATGTCCTTCTAGAGATAAGATAGTTAAGGGACACCTGCATACATATGTCTACCCCCGAGTCATTTATATTGATCACAATCCTTTTCTCCTAAAAATTGTTCGTTGTCACTAAGATCACCCTTATAGAGTTTATTGTCCTGTCCAAGGCCTTCTTGTAAGTGAAGAAATTGTTATTTAGAGAAGCCCTAAGAGCCTTGATCAATTCATCAAATTCCCTGCTTAGACTAGGTCCCTCAGCTGCTCTGATAAGCCTCTCCATTCCAATATTAACTTCTTGAGATTTTCTCTTGTCAGTAGCTTGGACAGTTTGAGTAGATGATCTTAATAGCCTAGCCTCTATCTCCCCCTTAGTCTTGAAGTGCATGCAGAGGTATGTTAAGCTTTCCTATGATAGCTCCCAAAGCCACAACATTTTGCATTTGTAAGTGCTTGTGAGAGTCCACCAAGGTCTGAATGTCTGCCTGTTGACTCTGCACCAAAGAGATGGGAGCTTGCACTTGAGCTGTGAGTGAGTCATTGGATGTTTGCAGAGTGGAGACTTGACTTTGAAGTTCTTGAATTTGGAGATTAGTTGATGTAGACACAAGTTGTTGAGAACTTGAAGGAATAGAGAGGCCAAATGTGTCTTGCATAGCTTGTTTGATACCCTCCATGAGAAGTGCAGAAGGCTCATATCTGCTTTGGTGAAGCTGGTTTAACTTGAGCTTTGTGTCATTTGAACTTGTGATTTGTTGTTGAACCACTTCATGGAGAGCAATGAAAGATTTTATGAGATTTTTAACATCTGTTTCCATAGAAGTCAGATTTAGCCTTGACATTTGGTCAACAAAGTGTTTAAACTTTGAGGTGATCTTGACTTGAGAAGGTATGATCTCATCCATTTTCTCTTTCACTAGCTTCCTTATTTTATCTCCATGACCAGTCAACTTTAGTTTTAGAGTTTTACCAAATAGGTGAAAATCCTTGAGTTGAGCTTTGTAAACTTCAGTGGTTGCATTATAGACATCCTGTGGAGTCAAGGCCTTGGCATTACTTCCAAGAATAGTGATATATTCATCCCTAAACCTAGCCGAGACCTGATCCATCTCCAAAACAAAATCTTTCGACAGCCATGCAGCCACATTCCCATCTTGTTCTACATCATTTACAATTTTCTCCTTCTGTTTTTTAACTTCTTCATTGTATGTTAGCAGAATGGCTTGATAGTCATGATTGCTCATATCTGAAGTAAGTAGATGCTGTAAGATGTTTGCTAATCCAAAAATTTGCTCAACAAGAAGATCATCCACAGTTGTAGGTTGAGAATCAGTTGTCTGTAGCCATTGTGAGATGAAATGTGGTTGCTGAGATTGAGAAGTTGAGGGTTGATGTGTAGGATCAGAACCACCTGTGATAAGAGTCACATTTTGACTCATAGATTTCTTTGTGTTTATGACAATATGTTGTTCTCTACTAGTTGTTGAAACCTCCAATTGAATTGGAGGGGATTTGAATGTGCCACTGTCATTTGTAATAGCCTCAAACCCTTGTGTGTCTTGCACCACATTGTCACTTAAATGTGTTATACTTGCCTCTTCCATAACAGGGTAATTGACAATTGTACTCTTAGCATCAATTGTTAATGCAAATTCAGCTAGGGTTTTGAGGGGAGTTGTTCCTGAAACTGGAACCTTCAATTAAATTGGAGAGGATTTAGATAGCTCCCCCTCAGAAGTACTACCCTCAAACCTAACAGCCTGTGAAGGCTGATTTGCACATGAAGGTACATTTGTGATCATAATGGGGTCTTCAATAAAAACTACTGAATCCCCATATTTGCGATTATGTCATCAAGGTCTACCCCAGCTAGTAGCCTTGCACCATCTAAATTTGGTGTTTGGGTGGTGAGTAAAGTTTCTTGAACCAAGTCACTTGAATGGGCTTGTACTTGAGAATTAGGTTCAAGTACATGGTAAGAAGAAGAAATTTGAGAGAGTTTGATCATGAGTGAGTATTGGCGGCTCCCCCTGAGTGAATGAGGAAGCTTCAATAGATGTGCTCTCACTGTGTGTGCCATCCTTATTTCTTCTTTCATACACTAGAACTTGATCTAGTGCAGGTGCAGACTTATTACAAGATGCATTGGGGAGAATACTCTTTTCAATAGAAACACCCTGTTGAGAGGATGTCTCTAGAATTTATTTTGACCCCATTTGTACAACTGCATCCTTTTGGGATGATACAGAGGTGGCTTGAGTGGTCAACTCAGTTTGCTTAGCCTTCTTTGATTTTCTGACCAAGGGTGACATAGTTGGTATTTGTTCATCATCACTCTCATTCATTACAATACGGGTTATCTCATTTCTCTTCTTTTTACTCACTTCACCCTTTTGAGAGGATGAAGTGGTTGGTTTCCTAGCTGCTATTTGTTTTGAAGAAATAGGCTCAACATGGGTAGGTTCCTGTGGGTGTACCTGTATTTGTGCTTCCACGAGATCATGAACCATTATTGCACTAGATTGAACTACATTTGTCCTCATGTCAGGCATAAGGTAATGATAGGTCTTAAATCTTTCAATCATGAAAGGTGTTAACTTAAGACCTACCCGTACCTTATTTTTAGTAGTAAGTGATCCAAATAGAATTTTGGACACTTGCTTACAGTTACCTATTAATGACCTATCTATACCTTCAAGCATATGTATGTATTTCACTTTATGATTTAAAGCAGACATAATGAATCTTGGAAGACAAATTTCTTTATCTCTTGAAGTGAATGACATAATGAGCCTTGTGCTCAATTCCTCCAGAATGTAGTGTCCTACATTGATCAGTTTGATGTGAGCCATTGAGTAGACATTCTTATGCACAACACTAGAAATGTTGTCAAATCCTGATCATAGAATCAAACAGAAAAGACCACTCTCTTATCAGGTTTTTCTTGTTCAAGCTAGACAGGTTAATCTTCTCAGAGTATTTAGTAAAATCCAAGACTTCAATACAGCTCCTCCTGATTTAGAATCCCTACTACCTTGTCAGTTGGAATGTTCAATGCTAGGTTCATATCAACTTTAGTTATCTCAATCTGTTGTCCTTTGATTTGACAATTAAACACTATACTTGAAGACTGGTCTTCATGCACAACAGTCCTCGCTACAGATGTGTTCCAGAAATCACCGAGTATATCCAGATAGAGAACTGGATTAGCTGTGAGAGCTTCAAGAAAGTAAGTTTCAGACAAGAACTTGATAAAGCTCTTGAAAGTTTCAGGTGCTTGATTTGCATCTAAAAATGCAAGGAAGTTGGTCTCCTTTGGGATGAAGGGTATAATAATGTTTGCTGCCATTGTTGTGAATGTGTAGATCAGTGGGTAAAAGAAATTAGAGAGAAAGGACTTGAAATGAGAGAGAAATCGGTTTGGAATTAAAAAAGCTTGGTCACTTGGAGTTCTCGAAGGCGTAAGTATATGTATGTCGAGATGTCTGGGTATTTATAGTAAAAGCAGATGACTTGTCGAGAACTCAAAAATAGACGTTTGGAATTAGTTTATCGAGAAGTCATTTTGAAAGGTGAAAAACATTCGATAAGTCATTTTATTTATTATTGTAAAGAACTGAAAATAAGCTTATCGAGGTGTCAAATAAATTCCCAGTTTGTCCAAAATGGACTGAATTATTTTAATTTTTATTGAATAAATCAAAATAAAATCAGAATAATTTTATCAAAAGTATTTTACCAAAATAATTTATTGGATTAAATTATTTCAGTTCTGAGATATTTATAAGTCCAAAAATTATACTTGTAGAGAACTCTATGAGTTAACACTATTAGAGAACTCTACAATGACATATCGATAAGTCATAATAAAGCTTATCGAGAAGTCACTCGAGAAGTCAGGAAATTGACTTATCGAGAACTCACTCGAGAAGTCTTAGAATGACTTGTCGATAAGTCAATTAGACTTATCGAGAACTCAGTTCTCTATATACTTTTGATCACTTTGATTCCGCATTGTGTTAATTTTACATATTGAGAATGTAAATCAACAACCAGGCAGTTTACTTAAAATTTGAAAAATTCCAAGCTGAATTTTATCATTTTGAAAAATAAATATGCAGAGATTTCTGAAATATTTATAATTCATATTTCAGTTAATTTCTAATCAAATTAAATTAATTTTGATTTAGTAGAAATTAATCTGCTGCAAAATATTAGCTGAGTTCTTACCTTAGGATGAAGAATTTAGCATTCCAATTTTACCTACAAGTTTGGTGAAAGTTGCTTCATCCAAAGGTTTAGTAAAAATGTCAGCTAATTATTTTTCTGTTGGAACAAAAATGAGCTCAATAGTACCATTTCCAGCATGTTCTCTAATAAAATGGTACCTTACATTAATGTGCTTTGTTCTAGAGTGATTAACTGGATTAGCCACAATAGATATATCACTAGTATTGTCACACATGATTGGAATCTTGTGTAACACTAGGCCATAATCCATTAGCTGATTTCTAATCCAAAGCACTTGGGCACATCAACTCCCTACAGCTATGTATTCAGCCTCTGCTGTAGAAGTTGACACAAATTGTTGTTTCTTGATATACCAGAATACAAGTCTTTGTCCAAGAAACTGACAGCTTCCACTAGTACTCTTTCTGTGAGTCCTGCATCCAGCAAAATCTGCATCTGTGTATCCAAGAGCTTCAAAACCAGTTCCCTTAGGATACCATAATCCCAAGTTTGGAGTTCCATTTAAGTATCTGAAAATCCTCTTCACAGCCATCAAATGTGATTCTCTTGGGTTGGCTTGAAATCTTGCACACAGACATGTTGAAATATGATGTCTGGTCTACTTGCAGTTAAGTAAAGCAATCATCCAATCATTCCTCTATAGCTTGAAATATCTACACTCTTTCCCTTTTTATCTTCATCCAACTTTGTTGCTGTAGACATAGGTGTAGATGCAGGTGAACAGTAGTCATGCCAAACTTTTTCAATAAATCTTTAACATACTTAGTTTGGATGATGAAGATTCCATTCACTCTGCATAAGCTTAGAAAATCTTTGGCACGGCTTTTCATTAGTAGAACCAAAAATAATATCATTCACATAGATCTGTACTAGAATCATATCATCACCATGCTTCTTGTAGAAGAGAGTTTTGTCAATAGTACCTCCAGTGAATCCATGTTTAATAAAAAATTATGACAGTGTGTCATACCAAGCTCTAGGTGCTTGTTTAAGTCCATAGAGAGCCTTGAGTAGTTTGTATACAAAATTTGGAAATTTTGGATCTTCAAAGCCAGGTGGCTGTTGTACATAAACCTCTTCTTCCAACTCACCATTAAGGAATGCACTCTTCACATCCATTTGATATACCTTGAAATTCGAATGTGCAGCAAATGCCAGGAAAATCCATATTGCTTCAAGTCTTGCAACTGGAGTAAAAGTTTCATCATAATCAATTCCTTTCTCCTGTGAGTAGTCTTTTGCAACCAGCCTTGCTTTGTTTCTGGTAACAATTCCATTTTCATCCATCTTGTTCCTGAACACCCACTTTGTTCCAATAACGCTTCTGTTCTTTGGTGCATAAACCAATTTCCAAACTTTGTTTCTTTTAAACTGATTTAGCTCTTCTTGCATTTCAGATATCCAAGCAGGATCAAGAAGGGCTTTTTCAGTTTTTTTTGGCTCAACTTGTGACAAAAAACATGCATGAAGACATTCATTTACAGTTGCACTTCTAGTCCTCACTCCAGCAGTTGGATCACCAATAATTGCTTCTCTAGTGTGACTTCTATCCCATTTTCTTGTGTGAGTTTGTTGACTAGAATTTTATGTGTTTTCTTCATCATTGGCATGACCAGAACCTTCCTCTCTTCCCCCCCTGAGTTTGTGCTATCAAATTCAGGTTCATGAGATGAACATCCATTCTCATGGTTCACTTGTTCAGTTGACTCTTTATTTATTCTGTGAGTTGCATTGACTTCACCTTCATCATCAGAATCACTATCAAAGTTGAGGTTTTCAAACTTTAGGGCTTCAACTTCATTTTTATCAAAGCATTCCAAGCCTGGGCACTTGTCATCATCAAAAGTAACATCTGTGCTTTCCATAATTTTCTTTTGTTCAATCACATAGACTTTATGTGCAGTTCTCTCCAATAAATATCCCATAAAAATTGCCTCAAAAACTTTAGAGTCAAATTTTCCCACATATTCAGAGTTGTCATTTAACACATAGCACTTGCTTCCAAACACATGAAGATGCTTCAAAGTAGGATTTCTCTTGAATAAGATTGATTAGGGTGATTTGCCAGGATTTTTGTTAATGAGATATCTGTTTTGAGTATAACATGCAGTGTTCACAGCTTCTTCCCAAAAACTAGTTGGAAACTTTGCATCTTGGAGCATTGTTCTAGCAGCCTCCACCAATATTCTGTTCTTTCTCTCAACTACACCATTTTGTTGAGGTGTCCTAGTTGCTGATAATTCTTGAACAATGCCTTTGTCTTTGCAGAATTCAGTTAAGGTTGCATTCTTGAATTCTGTTCCATTGTCACTCATCAATCTTTTCACACAATTTTGATCTTTAGCCTGCTTTTCAATCTTCTTGATGTGCTCAATTATGATGTGTGGAGTCTCATCTTTAGAGTACATAAATTCTACCCATGTGTACCTTGAGTAGTCATCCACCATCACAAGTGCATATCTTTTTCTTAAAATTGACTGAACATTTACTGGTCCAAATAAGTCCATGTGAATAAGTTGCAAATGTGCACTTATAGAATTTATATTTTTACTCTTGTGACTTGATCTTTTCATTTTTGCTTTTTGACAGGCATCACAGACTTCATCTTAAGCAAATTTCAGATTAGGCATGTCTCTCACCAACTCCTTCTTAACCAGAGTATTGATTGCTTTAAAATTTAAATGAGACAACTTCTTATGCCATAGTTTGCTTTTCTCTACAGATGCCTTGGTGTAGAAGCAAAAAATTCCATCCTCATTTGCTGAGTCCAAGTGTGCAACAAATAAGCTTCATTTCCTTTCTCCTTTCAGAGCAACTTTACCAGTTTTTTTGCTGATAAAAGTGCATTCTTCTTTATTGAATAAAACTTTAAAACCTTTGTCTATAAATTGGCTGACACTGAGAAGATTCACTTCAAGACTAGCTACCAATGCTACATCATCAATGAAAACATTTCTAGAAATCAATTTGTTATATCCCATTGTGAAGCCTTTGCTGTTGTCTCCAAAAGTCACCAATGGGTTGGCCTTCTCCTCAAACTGTGATAGCAGGGCCATATCACCTGTCACATGTCTTGAGCATCCACTTTCTATAATCCATATGACTTTCTTCTTTTTTCCCTGCACACAATGAGTTTAAGTGTGTTTAGTAACCCAAGCAGTGTTGGGTACTTTCTTATTGTTAACAAAGTGAGCAGAATCAGAATGAGTTATTTTAGATAAAATAGAGTTCATTGACTGTTGTGTATTTTCCCTTTTTGATGTAGGCCCAACTTTTACTTCTTTGAGGTCTACTCTCAGCTTGTGACAACTTTTCATCACTTTCAAGTTGCAAGGGATGCAATCAAACTTGTCACATAATGAGTAGGGATCCTTTGCATTTGCTTCATTGTACTTGCATGCTAACAACCTTTTTACAAAGGTGAGTTAGATGATTCACAGAACCACATTTTTGACATTGCTTTCTTGGAAAATATGCAACATAAGCAAAATTGTTGCTATTGTTTATCCCAATCTTGCCATTTCTATTTTTCTTTTTCTTTCTTGCATCTTCAGTTTTCATTTCCTTGACAGGTGTCTTAGAATCTTGGTTGACCATGGGCTTCTTTTCAGCTTTGGAAGTTGGAGTTGTTTCTGCATTTTTCTTCTCATTGTCTTCATCAACAATTTCTTGCTTAATGATCAACTCTTCTTCACTGAAATCTACCTCACATGCTTTGAATATTGGTGAATCAACCTTTTTTCGCATAGCTGGAACATCTTCATTTTCTGTTGCTTTTCCTTTTCCACTAGTATCTTTCTTCTTAATGTTCAAGGCACCATAGTCAAGACCAATAGCTATGTTAGCACATGGGTTGTTCTTCTCATGGTATTGTCCAACCAACTCAGATGCATTCCTGAAAGATTTCAACTTAACTTCATTCTTTTTAATCTTCTCTCTTAATACAACTTCAATCTCATTGGCACATTTTAGCTTATTTTTCAAATATTCATTTTCTTGCTTGACTGACTTAAGCTCCACAAGCAGTAGATCCATCTTTTTCTTTTCACTCTCAAGCTTCTCATCTGCATTTGTTAGCCTACTGACTTCCTCAGTAGCTGCCACTAAGCTAGTGTGTATGTGAAACATCTCCATATTCATCTTTTCCACAGTCTCCTTATATTGACTAGAATTTAAATCAATAGCGGTTAGAGTTGGTACCTTTGATTTTGAAGTAGATGCTTCTCCTTGCTCAAAAGTCATGAGTGCATAATTTCCAACTTCTTCATCTTCATCATCAACATCAGTGTTATCCCAACTCTTTCCTTCTCCAATATAATCTTTTCCAAACTGCTTCTTCAAGAGAGCTTCATACTTTGCTTTTTTTTCAAGATATGCCTTAGCTTTTTTCACCTTCTTAGGCTTTCTGCATTCAGTAGTAAAGTGACCCAACTCATCATAGTTGAAGCACCTTATCTTTGATCTGTCCACATATCATGTTTTGTAGCCACTTTTGCTAACTGAATTGAACTGAGTTTTTGGTTTCCAATTCTTACTGTTGGAAGATTGTCCATTGCCTTTGTAAAACCTTGACTTCTTGACTCTAATATTTGAAAATTTTCTAGCCAAGTAAGTCATGGACGGATCCATTTCATCTAATTCATCCAAGGTGTAATATTCATCTTCCTCCAGTTCCAACACAACTTGCTTCTGAGGTCCTTTGTTCTTATGTTCCATAGCTTGACTAACTGAAACTTGATCATCTTACTCATCTTCACTTTCTTCTCTGTCATTTACAATTAAAGCACTTGAAACCATCAACAATATGACCACGATGTGTTTTCAATGACTTTCTTTGCATAATTTTAAGTTCATAGGTTTTCGAGATTCCATATAGAACTCCCAAAGTTATTCTGCTCAAATCTATTCCTTCTCTAATGGCTGATATTTTCTGTTCAAGATGGTCAGGAAGAGCGAGCAGAAACTTTAGGTTAACCTCCTCAGCCACATAATATTTATCATGAAGGTGCAAGTCATTTATCAATTTATTGAACCTTTCAAGAACTTCAGTGATTCCTTTCATACTGAGAAACCAAAATCCTCCTTTGGTTTGACCTAACTTCCTCTGTTCCTTCACATAATATCTCTATTTTCTCCCAGATTTGTTTGGCTGTGTCACAGTTGACAATGTTATTGTACATTACATTGTCAAGTGACTCTATCAAGATCAGCTGCAAGCCACTATCTAGGGAGACTTTTTCTTTCTCAGGATCAGTGTATTCTGAAGGATCCTTAGGAGCAGAATGAGCCGTAATGACCATGTCTCCATCTGTAGATTCCTCAACTCTTACCATAGGAGTGAAAGACCCATTCTTGAGGATCTGAATGTATAATGAATTGGCCATTCTAATAAACAGCAACATTTTCTTTTTCCATGTGTAGAGTTAGATGTGTCAAAGGTGGGGATTTTAATACTACTCAGTTTCTGTGTATTCATTCTTCCAAGATCTTTAATCTGTTTACTTTCAGATTTTGCTCTGATACCACTTGTTGGGTAATGAATACAACACAGGGGGTGAATGTGTTTTAAACAGTTTTCGTGTCTTTTTGAACCTTTTAATAATGGTGAATAAGGTGATCTATATTGTAGAGATAATGTATTTTAACAAAATAATTAAAATATGTATATGAACACAATATCTTTCAAAACTCACTTAATTTTATATTAAAATCAAGTTAGTGTGCTACAAATTTATGGGTTCTTAGTATGTTAAGAACTCAGCTTCTCTCTTGAGAGTTACAAGAAATTTTAGATCTATTTGTTACAACTAGAACAAAGCATCCAGTGTTCACTTTATAGAACATTAAATACTGGTTTTTACACAACATGCAACAACATGTACTAAACCCTACTTTTGGATAACCAAATCTTTCTATTTCTGGCTTAGTGTATCTTTGCTAACCTTGCACGCCTGTGACTTTACTTTGCCAGTTAATCTTTGCCTTTGATCTTGTACTCTTCAAGCTGCTTTTGTAGACTTTTCAAATCAGTGATTGATTTATTTGTTGATTGATAATCTTGAATATTAAACTGAACTGCATTCTGTACTTGAACTTTTACATCGAGATCTCCAGTTAGTCATGTAGAGAACTCGACATCTCGATAAATATAATGACTTATCGAGTTCTTTAATAACCCTATAGTTGTTTGACTTATCGAGGTCTCTGAGTTCTCTATAAGAGAATTTGGCTTGTCGAGATCTCTCATCTTCATGTCTTCACTTTTGCTTATCGATGTCTCTGAGTTATCTAGTGACAAATAGACTTGTCGATGATATTTTGACTTATCGATATCTCAGAGATCTCTAATGATATTTTGACTTATCGATATCTTATAGTTCTCTAGTGATATTTTGACTTGTCAATCTCAGAGTTCTCTAGTAAAGAAATGACTTGTCGATATCTCAAATATTCATGTCTTTAATTTGACTTGTCGATATCTCTGAGTTCTCTAGTAGCTTTTCTTGACTTCTCGATAAGTGATTCTGGAGTTCTCGAATGACTTCTCTATAACACATAATCTGTGACTTGTAGATTTCTTGACTTAGAATATTTTTCCCAAAACAAATCTATTCAACTCCAAGCTTCTTCACACTTTCTCCGAGGCATGATCTTCATAATCTTCTTCCAGAGTTTATTAATACTCCACTCTAATTTATTTACATTTTTACAGATTTAAGTATTACAATACACAATACAAACATAAATTACCATATAATTTACTTAAAATTGTCAATTTGACTTAGTATTGTTTATAGTACAGGTATTTCTTGCACACCAACGAGGATCTACATTCCAAATACTAGCTTCTTTGCACGAAAAAAGTTCTTGAGTTGAGCATGAGAGAAGAGCAGTCCTCTTGACTGATAAGAAAATTGATAAGATATTAAAGCTAACTCGCTGAAAGATGTTCTCATTTCTTGCTTTCAAAATATGCCACCACAGCATAATTATGGCTTATCTCCACAATTCTCTGTTTTTATTAATAAATTTCATGATTGATTAAATAGAGAAAACAAAGTTGAATAAGTGTGAGACTCTAACAACTTGACTCCCCACCACAAACGAATCTTAATACATATTTCCTGCACTTGATCAAATTCCCAAAACAAGTGGCCTATTGATTCTTCACGCAGATTGCACAAAGGACAGTTAAAATGGATACCTTTCATTCTCTTGCTTGAAATTTTTCTGGTAGAATTTGATTGACAAGTTTCCACAAAATCATTACACGTCCTAGAATTTTTAATTTCCATAGAAGTGACTACCTCACAATTTGGTCCCTAATCTTGTATAATCTCTTATATATTTCACTAAAATTATACTTGCCATTATTACCTGACCAGGATAAGGAATTCAATTTACTCTGAAGAATAACTTGAATCGGTTGTTTCCGTTATCATAATCTGTGATTAATGTAAATAATATAAGTGCGTGTGTGCGAATAACAGAGTAATATAGTGCGAAAAAATAAACAAAAAGATATGAAGAAGACGTTTCCGAGTCCAATCGTATAACTGTCTCTTAAAGTAATTACGGCCCTCACTGTATGTGCGAGTCGTCAGCCTCCCAGAATAAAACGAGAAGACGGAGGTATTGCACGAACAGCGCCTTCGGCGAAGTAGAACAGAGTAAGAAACTATCACCGGAATAGAGATAGTGTAATGTTTGTATTTAGGAGGCGGCTGTGTTTTGTATATCGAATGAATAACTAACCCTAAACCTAATACGATATTATATAGGCTCGAGGAAATGTGTGTGCTACTCCACGCATAATTAATTAAATCGCGTTAATTAATCAATCGGTTAATAAATCAAATACGTAATTGAATCTGATTATTATTACGTCAAATCAATTATAATAATCCGTAGTCAAAACGAATTAAAAATTATTAAAGCCCAAACCTAGTGGAAATTAATTTAGCAAAATTAGTTTCTGATTATTCGGGCCAAGTTTCCGTGTGTCCACACGTCGCACACGCGGGAAAACTCGAAGGCTTCGCAAGCCTCGAATTGTCTCTCGAGAAGCCCATGATTTGCCAACTCCAGCCCGCGCACGTAGATGTTGGAGCAATACATAAGTAACACATTTGAACAATATATAAGTGTTTTGCTATATAAAGCTATGTATGCTCCTTTGCAAAATCAATGCGGGACTTTCTTTTCTTCGACAAATTTTTACTGGTAAGAGACCAACTTTGGATGATCATATCACATCCATCTCTTAGTCATTTTGAGTGTTTCAAATTGTCTCAGAAAGCTCTATCGGAGGAGAACGCATTTCAAATGTTACTCGTTATGCACATGCAACATTTGTCCATTTAAAATATGACTCAAATTGACTTGAAAATGTGGGACCACAACCCACATTTTCCAACAGTTTCCACCTCTCCCCCTCAATTCCTTCTCCACAGATCTCTGAAATTGTCACCCATCTATCTTTCATTTATGCTAAGCTAATAATTTTATCTTAGAGCCATCTCAACATATGCATCTTTTTCTTCTCTTCTCCTCCTAGTACCTGCATCTTCAAAATCCAAACAATATAATTTCTTTACTTGGCAGAAAAAAAAATTATTTTTTGTAAGGCATAGAGCATCAAATATAGTTGCATTGTCCGTCATTATCTCCTCCTTTGAAGAAACTTAGTTAAGCTGTATAAAATTGGTTGTTCATCCTCTACTCCTTTCAAGAAACTTATCTAAGCAGAATATAATTACTAATTAATCTGCATCTTCATGTTTATAGATCAATATTAGTTGCATATCAATTGTGGGGGAAAAAGGTTACAATCGGCAACATAATTTATGAAGAGGACGAAGCCTCAGTAGGTCCGACAAAATATAATTTTCCAAATGAAAATTGGGGAACTAGTAATACAGGATTCTTCTACGGGGTTAATATAACGTCCAGTCAGTATACAGCAAACTACGTATCAGTTCTTAGAATGAATGACTCTGAATGTGAAACTTCACTTTGCTGAGATAATTTTCAGAGGTAATCGTTCTTATCAAAGCCTTGGAAGACGGATGTTTGACGTTTATGTCCAGGTTATCTATACCGCTCTAGGTAGCCATTTACATTTATTTATAGTGAAGTAGCGTGCTGCATTTTACTAATCACCTTTTTACAGGATGAACTGAAGCTAAAGGATTACGATATCCAACATGAAGCCCAAGGAGTTGATAAGGCAGTAATATCCACAATTAGGGCAATTGTTGTGAAGGATAAAACTTTACAAATTCGTTTTGTTTACACTGGGAAGGGGACAACAGCTGTACCTACTAGAGGAACATACGGCCCTCTAATATCAGCCATTTCTATAGAATCTGGTAAAATACAAGTACACACATTTTATGCATGATAGATCTTCCTTCATTATTTGGAAAAACATCAATAGGTCTAATATACTAAACTTTGCATCATAAAACTTATATCTCTATTTTTTATCTTGTCGTGCAGATAATCCTCCCAAACACTCAAGTCTTAACCGGAAACAAAAGATTATTATTGCGGTTGTAGTTGTTGCTTTAGGATTACTTCTTCTCACATTTTCTGTTGCGCGGTGGAAGGGTTATCTGGGAAGTCGAATATCAAGGGAAGAAGGTGATGTTGTTTAATACAGTTCATTTAAAAATAGACAAAGAATCAAAGTTTTTCGATGAAATATGTATATTTTGTATTGGATATATTTGCTTGGTCAGTAAAAGAATTTTTAGATATAAAAGAAAACTAAATTGTATGGATGTAAATAATAAGAACAGAGAAGATTGAAGAGACCTCTAGAATATGCAAAATCACAAGTAGGATTGGAAGATATAATTAACATAATAAAAATGTATTCTACAGCATTGCGAGGGTTGGATTTGCAGACTGGAATATTTACCTTTCAACAAATTAAAGCAGCCACTGATGATTTTGCTGCTGCAAACAAGATTGGAGAGGGTGGTTTTGGATCTGTTTACAAGGTGTATAGCAATATATTTTTTCACACATTGTACCTTTGAACATTAATATTAATTCGCCTTCTCTTTAGATATCAATATAAATCAAAAGCTATCTATTGTTTTAATCCTCTATGTTGTAGGGTGTATTGTTGGATGGTACGGTAATTGCTGTCAAGCAACTTTCGTCAAAATCAAATCAAGGATCTCGTGAATTTGTGAATGAAATAGGCATGATTTCTAGTTTAAGGCATTCAAATCTAGTAAGGCTGCATGGCTGTTGTACTGAGCGTAAACAATTGCTGCTGGTGTACGAGTTCATGGAGAATAACAGTCTTGCGCGGGCTCTGTTTGGTGAGTTTAATTCTTAACATGGTCTACATTATTTGTTAGTAGATCGCATAATACTGTTCCACTGTACCTTTATTTTGATATTTGGTTCCTCTCTGATTGGGTGGTCTGGAAATGTCATCTGCAGGTCCAGAAAAATCACGGTTGGATCTGGACTGGGCTACTAGACAAAAGATCTGCACTGGTATAGCCAGAGGCCTGGTTTATCTGCATGAAGAATCAATCCTTAAAATTGTCCATAGAGACATCAAAGCAAACAACATACTCCTAGATAAAGATCTCAACCCAAAAATCTCGGACTTTGGTTTGGCCAAGCTCGATGAAGAGGAAAACACTCATATTTCAACTAGAGTTGCTGGAACCATGTGAGAGCTCTTCTTTACTTTAAATATAACATAAAAGTAAAATGCAGAGTAATTTATTCTAAACTTTGTTATGCTGTTTTCCCAAATTAACTGTCCTGTAAAGTCTAGCTTTTTTTAACATTGTGCTCATTTTATCTAGCAGTTGTACTTAATCTTCTGATATGTGATTTTATGACCCCAGTGGGTACATGGCACCGGAATATGCACTGTGGGGTTATTTGACAGATAAAGCAGATGTGTACAGTTTTGGAGTGGTTGCACTAGAAATTGTTGCTGGAAAGAACAACATGAAACACCGTCCAAATGTAAAATACGTCTGTCTTCTTGATTGGGTAAGACCAAGTATATTTGTACATTATCTTGAATGACATCTTATTCATGATGATGTTCATTTGATTACAAACTTATGGATATATTTTTTCTTTCTGCAACCTCATAATTCTGTTATCAGGCTCTTAATGTACAAGAAAATGGGAACTTGCTGGATTTAGTTGATCCGAGGTTAGGTTCGAATTACAACAAGGAAGAGGCAACGAGAATGATAAAAGTATGCTTAAAGGTGATATGCAAATTCAGAAGCTGAACCTTAATAATCCGGATATGTATGGGGACGATTATTTAAAGTTTCAAGGGCTCAGAGATAAATATGGTCAGGGAAAAAACAAGAGCTCAAATTCTTATTCAGAAATCTTTGGTGATGCATCTGATGATATAAAGTATGGCTCTTCGTCAACATCTGCTACTGACCTTTATGCAGTTAATCTTCTATCTCAGTAGCAAGCAAATGTCCTAAAATTGACCTGTGTTTTTAAACTTGGTCAATCTTTTTAATTCCCTTGTTAATGAAGTAAGTGTTATTGTTCTACTGTCATATGTGATATGTCCCTCCCTATAGATGAATATGCTTTGTCACCCTTCGTATTTAATGAATTTGAACTCTATGAGCTTGCTTTTGTTCTCACATGTAATATACTTGAGGGAGAAACCTCAGCTTTAAAAGTTGAGAGATGTCTTCCTTAAAGTTGCAAAGTGAATTTGAACTCCTTTTTCTCTGTTAAGTTTATGTTCTGATCCCCGTTCGGCATGCTAAATTTACTGTTTACAGTTAAATTTCCTAAACCAGCACAGTCCATGGTTGATGATGGTTCCCATGTAGCACATGACGACGCAAATTATAAGCTACTGTATATAATTTTCGTCAAATTGTGATAATTCAACAGACCTCATGTTGGGATGCTCGTGAGGAGTTAGTACTTGAACTCGAACTTGTTTAACCGAGCTCGACTTACCTCAAACTCGTATACAAGCCTAGCGTGTTCGATCTTGATTAGTTAATTTTGAAAAGTTACACTGATATGCTACCTCAATTTTTTATGATCATGAAGAATTATAAAGAGAATAAGAGATGAAATAAGTTTGCTCCTCTTAACATTTTCTTTTTATTTATTATCTTGATAAAGTCTTGCAATCGTTAATTTTCATGGGTACCTTGTGCTTGTATTGGAAGCTGTATACAATTTTGTGAATTAGTATTAAATTATTTAAGTATTTTAGCTAACACACAATTTACAAGTAATTTTCTTTAATTATGTAGTTTAAATTATTTTAAAAATCATCAAAAAACACAAAAAATGCGGTGGTCTAAGAAACACTAATTTTAGTAGTGGGGAGAGCCATTTTCTTATGCTATGTTGACCATTTGAATCCAAATTGTGCCAATAACTGCCAACATTAAAAGGAGGTTTGGGTTATATAGATACATATCTTCTTGGAAGAAAAAAATCAATTTCTTCAAATATTTAAGGCACACTTGTTAGCTTGATTTTCAAGCAATCTTTTAATGTGCTCAATTCCTCTGAAAATCCCCTTATTACTCGTATATATAGGTTTTGATAAAGTAAACTGTAATACTTTTTCTGGTGAAGATGGTTGGATTGGCCTACGGACTGTTGCAAGGGATGATAAGGGGACGGTTTTATTTGCAGAGACAAGAAGGGTTGGAGGGGGCTGCTCAATAGAAACCGCAGAATGTAAAGTATTTCACCACTCATAAGTATGGTTTTAGAAAAGTTCTTTTGGAGTCAGACAGTCAGCTATTGTCACCACTCGCTTAGCCAAGGCAGCCACCTACTCATCGTATCTGGATTCGATACTGAATGATGTTGTTTCTATTAGTTTGCATTTTGAGGTTATTGTTTGATGATATGTAAAAAGAAGTGGCAGTCATGTTGCACATCATTTGGCTAGATTGTTTCATTTTTGGTGTTCAACAAGTCTGGGTAGACATTTGTCCCAGTGAAGTTCCTGCAATCAATGAATCTTCTTTGCTTTGCCCTCAAAAACAAATATGACCAACACCTTCTAAATTTTGTTGGTTTTTTATGACATGAATTCCCTTAAAAGTTTCAAGTATTCTAATAATGTTTATTCTAATTTCTAAAAGGTTCGCGGGACCATCATTTTTTATTATCATTGGGAAAGTTATTGTCATATAGAGTATTGTTAGAGGTTTTTCTTTATTATGATTTTTGTTTTTTATAAGTTCTTCGCTATAAATTTATCTTAAGATCGGATTGATACTCCCAATTATTTTTAGCCTATTAAAAAGAAGAAGAAAAGATTGATATAACTTCCAACTTTTTTTTTATATCCTTTTAAAAAAGATTCAAGATCCACCGATACTGGTCGCTCACATGAAGTTGTGAATAATCTTAACGTTCAATTTATGAAAATTTTGCATGTTCTTCCGGGGGGGCTTCATGTCTGATGTCTCAACTATTCACATTCTAAAAAGGACACCATGGATCCACACCAGTTAAAAACTTCTGCATTTCTGAAATGACTACTGTTTACCACTTGATGCTTCTATCTATCAGATGGGGGACTCAGTAAATGGAGGAAATTTCCCACTTGCCGACAGACTCCTACTGTATATTCGATGACTATATATTAAGGTTGCACATGGGTTGAGCTGGTTTATAACATTTTCCGACCCAAGTCAATTAGTTCGGCCTGTAGAATTTTCAACCCAATAAACCCTGCTAAATTATATAACCCAACCCTATTAATATTATATTGGGTTGTTTCGGTTCGGGTTTGATTTGGATTCATATTAACATTTAGAGGACATTAGCTATTAAATAAGGCACCAAGTAAAAAAAAAGACACTTTTGTAAACTGAAAATTGTAAATAAAAAAAATACTGTAAATTGGAGCTAAGATTTAGTTACACAAACTGTGATATGCCTGTACCAGATTCAGGTTCATCTACTTAATCACCTCTATTAATTTCTATTAATTACCCCTGCAAATCTTGAAAATGATAGAAACATGCAAAAGATAAAAAATTAACCAAAACAAACGAGTGGTGGATCTTCAAATTGCCCAATCAAAGGAAACTTTGTAGGAATTTTTTTTTCATTTCTACAACACAAGCAGGATATGCATAATGAAGAAATAGTTAGTCTATGTAATAGTTTAAACACGGGACATCAATAAGAAATGTTCTAAACAATTTGAAATCAAATATTATCAAGGAAAGATATGCAAAATAAGTAAAATATGAAAGATAAAGATGAATCTCAGTCGAACTTATAGAATAGATAGCCAAGTGGAAGAAAGAAAGAACTGAGAAGCGGCTGTAATAAAATTACTGTATTGTAAATGGGCTGGGCCTAGAATATATTTCTGGGTTGGGTTGGTTTAGGGTTTTAAATAATAAAACTCTAACCCAACCCATGTTATTCGGCCCAATTAAAATTCAACCCATCAAGATTTTGGTTTAGGATGGTTCGGTTTATTCGGCCCAACTCAGGGTTGGGTTGGGTTGGTTCATTCGGTTTTGACAAACCATGTGTAGCCCTACTATATATAGTGTTACTCCCCTATTGAAGCTTGGTATGCATTAGCTTAAGATTTTTTACCGCATAGAAAAGATATGGCCAAAGCTTTTCATACTTTACATTATAAATTTAATCTTGGCTCCGTCCCTTTTTTGACACACCTGAAAGAAAAATTCATTTTTTTGGATTGACAAATATGGCATAGAACGCTTTTTCTAAGGTTCTGCCACCGTTTTTTCCAGTTTTTCTTCTCTCCTCCCCTTTGTTTGCCTTGTGTTTGTGCATATTTGGGTGGTTAAAAATCATGTGAGGGTTTTTTTTGTAAAGCTCATATTTAATTACCAAAAAATTATTTTAGTTTAATTTTTTTGTGAGTTAGTGATGTAAACTTATTTTTAGTATGTATTTTTTATTTTAATTTTAAATTTGTATATATAAGACTTTTGTAGCTCCAGAAAGGGTGTTATGAGAGTCGATTGCACATTTTTTTGACGAAGACACATTTTCACGGATTTTTCAAATGTAGTTGTAAATTTTATTTTTTTAAAATCTTGTATCCATGTAATAGCACTTTTGTATTACTTTGCTTACTATTTATTTTAAAAAATAAATAAATTGAAAATTTATGAGTTTTGACAGTAGTAGAATGGTAATAGAAATGTGTAAAATAGTACATAAAAATTAGAAAAAGTAAACATTGGAATGAAATTTATGAAGGTGGCCAAAGTAGGTTCATAGTACAACATAAATGCCTAATTGAAAATAGCTTGATATTACAGAAAGACACAACTAATACGGAGCTGGAATGAAAAACACGAAAATGAAAAGAAACGATGCAGTTATGAAAAACACGGAAATGGAATGAAAAACACGAAAATGAATAACACGGAAATGAGCAACAATAAATTCATGTTGTTAAATGTGGGCGCCCTGCCCTGGGCATTTCTTGCTACGCTTGGTGTGACCTTCTTGGTTGCATACACTACATTTCTTTCCTGACCGTGGGCCATCAATCTCCATTCGGATCCGCACTGATTGACCCTTATCTCCGCGTTTTTCTTAAGATTTTTCAAGGACCCATCCAGCACTAACTTTCCATAGCCCTGCCAAGGTATGGGTAATTCGTAATTCCAGTATTCAGTTGGTTATAATGGATAAATCTTTGGTCTGTACAAGTTCTCCATTGTTTAGTTCTTATGGCAATTTTCAATGAAGTGCTCCCAACTCATATGTCTTATATAACCTGCCATTGCATGATAGCCCGTCATGTGATGGGTTGTCCATTTTCCATACGTGCACGTACGGTCGTTCAGGTTGACAACCTGGGTTTTACCTCCCTTTACCTTTCCCTTAGCAGTTGTGTACTGATGTGTAGCTATTTTTAATATCTCGCGCAGACGGTGAAAAGTAATAACCGTATGTCCTGTTGCCTTCCTTTGAATTTTTGCTAACATAGCGGCTGAACATGCACATAACTGTTGCCCCTGTTACAGACCGTCATCCACTATATTTCGATATATGTCAACAATTGTGACCGCCTTGTAGAAGAGGTACTCCATCATCGCTGTTATTGGAAAGAAACGAGCCCTTCTTATGTTGCCATTGAAACCCTCAAGCATATTTGCAGTTGTTTGACCGTAGCGAACACCATTGTCGTGGGAAAGTGTCCACCTCTCCACGGGTATTTTTGCAAGACAGTCTAGGGCTGAGGGGAAATTTCACCAATCATTGCCATATATGCGTCGTGCTTTGAGACTTGCGTGGTTATTCCAGCTTTCCACATCAATTTTTTTAGTTCACCACCAGGGTGATGATGGCAAAAGTTGCTTCTGACATTGAGTAGACAGAACCTATGGATTCCTAATGGCTCAGCAAATCCATTTTGTGGGTATTGTAGTGATGAGATAATACTAGCTGCACGGTCAAAAATGATGCACACGCCGACCTTTTGCCGACAAACATGTCTCCGAATATGTTGCAAAAACTAAGACCATTTTTCGTATGTCTCCTCATCAACCAAGCCATAGCAAAGAGGAAAAAGGGTGGTTGTTTGAATCTACACCCATAACAATAAGCAGCTTGTCCCTATATCTTCCCTTCAAGAAAGTTCCGTCTATTGAAATCACATGACGTGCATTTTGCCACCCGTCCATCATTGCCTTCAAATACCAAAATATTCGCTTGCATACGGACGTGCCCCATTCCTCGACATGAGATACAATATCGATCTGAGCAATGGTTCCGGGATTTTTCTTGATAATGGCTGCTAGAAACATGGACAGAGCTTGGCATGTTATAGCCCAAGTGCTATAGACTTCCTCAATGGCTATTTGCTTGCCTCTCCACGATTTTTTGTACCCCACTATATGGTTGTGCTCGTTGTTGATAAGCGGGATAATGGTTTTAATGGGAATTTATGGTGTATTTATTACCTGTTTCACATATCATGGTAAATGTCAAAATATTTCCGTACCGAATATGTAAAGAAGTTCAATATTTATGTATGTGAAATTACTTACAAGTGGTTTCACAATCCACGAAATTATCCTTGTAAATAACTTCTTGTGGTCTTACAACGGCTGATCGACCATGCATTTGTATTCTTTCTTATTCACATTTATCCGCCAGTACCCAGAATTATGCATGAAAGCAGCTCTCACCCTCCAGTTACAGCTCTCCGCCCGACACTGTATAATGAGTTATTCTTTGTTACTCTTTGTCATTTTATATATACGGTCAGTTGAAATATGTGCACGCCTCACTGCCAGCAAAAGGCTGGCTTTGTCACTGTAACATATTCCTTCACTCAGTTCCCCCTGATCGAGATCTTCATCAGCATATATTTCATTAGGTTATCTATTATTGGGGGAGTGTATTTCTCTGTGCAAAACCATGAAACCCCTGGAACATGATGCTCTTCCCCAATTACAGGAATTATGCTAAAAATTTCTTCATTCCTCTCCGAATGCCCTTCACCCTCATCGCTGTCTGAAGATTCTTCTTCATCATCATCATGAAGGTAAAAATTCTCCTCACTTGATGAATTGGCTACAACTTTTTCTACCACGAGGGCTAACCGCTTACCTTAACCTCTTCCCACCACATTCTTTGGTTGTGAAAATGCCCTTTCTACATTATCTCCACCACCTTCATCATTTTCATAACTAGTCCCCCCATACCCTCCACCATATCAACTACTCTCCCCTCCATACCCTCCACCATGTTGAGTAGTCCCCCCTCCACACCTTCCACCATGTTGACTAGTCCGACCTTCATACCCTCCACCATATTGACTACTCTCCCCTGCATACCCTCCACCATGTTGACTAGTCCCCCCTCCATACCTTCCACCATGTTGACTAGTCCGACCTTCATACACTCCACCATATTGACTACTCTCCCCTCCATACCCTCTACCATATTGACTACCCCCCTTCATACCTTTCACCGTGTTGACTAGTTCCCCCTCCATACCCTCCACCATGTTGACTACTCTCCCTTCCATACCCTCCACCGTGTTCATTAGTTCCACCTCTGTACTCTCCACCTTGAAAAATTAGATCTGACCACCTTGGGTTTACATTACCCCCGTATGTTGTTTGTGTCGGTTGTGACCCTAAATTAAGTTGGAATGAGGATGGGTCATCAACAACAATTTCCTCTATTTCGATGAACAATGAAACATCTCCTTGAATGTTCAGCAACATGGCAGGGACATTTAACATGCGCGTAACATCATCATCACATAATATATCCATTTGATAAAAACTTTCAACTAGGTTGTATTGACCATGGTATGGATACTTCAAACTCAGTTTCAAATTCCAATGATACGAATTAATATCCATTAAATTGTACACAACACGTTTAAGCTCATCATAAGTGGTACCAAACCTAATAAACATTATTTTTTTGGGATCGATAGAATAATTGATATTAGTTACATCTCGAATAACCAGTCCACCCCAAAAAAATTTGACATTCACGTACCCTTCCATTTCCCTGCTTTACAGAAAACATTAACAATTAAGCATCACATATATAACAATGCGTAAAGACTATATACACACATACACACATACATATAAGGATAACATACATTTTTCTATGTTAGAGGTCTCTACAAGTATAATCTATTTATTTCTCTAAAGTTTTAGAAAATTAGAACAAAGGTGTGTGTTAAAATTAGAATGTTGTTTGCAAGATAATCAAGACTAACAGCAAAAATGAAGCAGCTAATTATCTGTAATCTTTTGAAAAAAAGTTAAGTAGAAAAAGTACATGAGGACATATATAAATAGTAACACAGGATATAGAAAAGAAGACATATATTATTGTGAATTATTAATTTTGTCAGATTTCCTGCAAAGAGAAATATGATACTATCCATTTGAGATAGGAATGAATTATTGATACTATCAATTTGAGATTTCCGATAAGATTACTTTGAAAGAGAAATCTACCTTTTCGTCAGATTTTCAAGATATGAAAGAGAAGATAAGGTTCTAAAAAATAATTGATTTTATTTATGAAATTTTTTTTATGAAATAATGCAACATATTATTTAAAGAAAGGAGAAGATAATCCAATCCATAAATAATGCTACATATGATTTTAGAAATAATTTAATTTTATTTATAAAATTTTAAAGTTTTATGAGATATAAACACAAATTTATGAAATATACAATTTAAATGATACATTTTCTGAAATTTATTTTAAGTTCTGGTAATTTAAAATAGTAGATACAATTTATATTTATTTCAAATTTTTGTAATATAATATATTATTCTCAAGTAATATATTATTACTGAGGAAAATATTATTACTAGGTAGTTTTCGTAATATAATATATTATTATATTTCAAATTTTGGTAATATAAAATATTATTATTATTAAGTAATATATTATTACTAAGTAAAATATTAAAATTAAAAAGTAATATAATATATTATTATTAAGGAAAACAAAAAAGAAAAGAGAAATAAAGAAAGAAAGAAAAGGAAGAAAGAAAAAAAGAAGAAAAGAAAAGAGAAGATAAGAGAAGTAAGAAAGAAAGAAAAGAGAAATAAGAAAGAAAGAAAGAGAAAAGAGAGAGAAGGAAGGAGAGCGTGGAGAGAGAATAAAAACTGGAAAACAAAATTCCTCCAAACGCCACTTCTTGTGGGTGTCTGTGACAAAACCCCCAAAACCCCAAAAAAGTGGCGTTCTGTGCCATTTTTATCAAATTTTGAATGGATTTACCATAAAAATGATTTATTTGTTCTGATGTATCAAAAAAGGGACGGAGCCTTTAATTTTACACTTGTTTTTGGTTGAAAGTGTTGGATCTATCGAATCTTGGCCCTGCGTTTTATGATTTTATGATATTAATTATAAGAGTACGAATAGAACATTAACCTTAATCGCTACGGTGCAAGCGATTCAAATCCACGTCTTCTACTGTATTCTCTGATTCTCCTTGGACGAAGTGTGGGTTTCGATCTCCCAAGGTGTACCTCTCCCAAAGCTCCGAAATTCCAAAACCCTAGCTAGCTCCTTGAGAAAAACGGTTGCCTCTCTCAAACCCAAGGATGTGATTTCATTTTTTGTGTGTTCACCCTAGCTTTAGGAGAATGAGAATATTTATAGGCTATAGTAGGGATCATGGACCATTAGGTCAGGCCTTCTAATGACATTCCGGGCCAAGCCCAATGTCATTAAATATTAATTCAATCCACTAAGAATTAATATTTGCACTACCTTTCCTAATTCCGTAAATTAATTATTTAATTCAGCTCCCATATTAATTGCTTATAAATTCCCCATGTTTAAGATATCGCATGTCCATTAATTAAATTAATTTCTGACAATTAATTTAATCAATATCTTTTATCCTTGATCATCCAATCAACCTTATAATTATGCAAGAACAAATGTGCCTGCAGAACTAAAGCATAATTATCTTTATGAGCTTTCAAAAGGACATCATAACCGGAATATATTTTTCGGACACGGTTTCCTTTTATAGTTAATATCCCACTCTGTATATAATGTCATTGCCCAATACATAAATTCATAATTTAAAATAGATTACTTAATGTATGAATCAAGGCATGTGCATTAAATACAAGTGTCAATTACTACATCCGGATTAAGAACCTAAGCAATAATAATATCATAGAATCTTAGTTCTTCTTTATTGTTAGAATAAAAGAAACAATTATTCTACTATTTTGATCCCATTCAATATACACAAAGTATACAAGTATTATTCAATAGTCAAGATAAACTATTTCTAGATAATACTTCAGCCATTCCAGTGGTTTGTCTAATACCACTTAGACTGTGAACCTTTATTATATTATATAAGGAGTTTGACAATCTAATCTTCTGCTAACCCATTTGATACTAGATTGTCTACAATATATAATATACAGACTATGTGAAAACATGCATTCAAGATTCTCAAATAATTTATTATTAAAGTATATACTTCAAACGAATATTTCAGTATAAACCCTAACAATCTCCCACTTATACTCAAGATATTCTTTGAATATATCAGTGTTTATTACAAGCAATCCACTACCAACTATATAACTATGTGACCAAGTATTTGACTCCTATCGCTTCCACGTGCTCCTGAAAAGCCTTAGCTGGTAAGCTCTTCGTGAAAGGATCTGCCCAGTTATCCTTTGATGCTATATCAGCCACAATGATATCTCCTCGCTTAACGAACTACCGTATGAGGTGATACTTACGCTCTATGTGTTTTGCTGCCTTATGGGCCTGTGGTTCCTTGGTATTTGCCACAGCACCAGTAGTATCACAATAAATCATGATTTTCCGTGGCAAATTAGGAACCACATCCAAATCCAACAGGAAGTTTCGGAACCATATAGCCTCTTTGGTTGCCTCAGAGGCTGCCACATATTCAGCTTCCATGGTTGAGTCTGCAATGCATTTCTGCTTCACACTCCTCCATATTATGGCTCCACCTCCCAAAGTAAAAGCACATCCCAAGGTGGATTTTCTCTTATCCTTATCTGTCTGGAAATCTGAATCAGTATATCCCAGAGGCAATAAATCAGTGGACTTGTAAAGTAACATATACTCTCTAGTCCTTCGCAGGTACTTGAGTATTATTTTTACCATGCCCACGGCAAAGCAGATATCAGGCCTCGTACATAACATAGCGTATATTAGGCTTCCACATGTCGAAGCATAAGGAACTGCCTTCATGTTCTCTATCTCCTTAGGTGTCGAAGGGCACTGACTCTTTGATAGAGAAATTCCATGTTTGAAAGGTAAATTACCCTTCTTGGAGTTTTGCATGTTAAAACGAGCTAATACGTCATCTATATAGGGCTCCTGAGATAAAGCCAACACCCTTTTCTTGCGATCCCTTATAAGTTTGATCCCAAGGATGTATACTGCTTCACCTAAGTCCTTCATTTCAAATTATTTGAACAACCATGCCTTTATTGAAGACAACATCTTAACATTGTTTCCAATGAGTAAAATGTCATCAACATATAGTACTAGAAAAACCACTGCATTTCCCTCACATCTCTTATATACGCATGCTTCTCTTGGACTTTAATCAAATCCATACGACTGGACTGCCTGATCAAAATGAATGTTCCAATACCTAGAAGCTTGTTTAAGTCCATAAATAGACCTCTTAAGCTTACATACAAGATGCTTTTGGCCTTCTTTAATGAATCCATCTGGTTGCTGCATATAGATGGTTTCTTCAAGACTTCCATTAAGGAAATCTGTCTTGACATCCATTTGCCAAATCTCATAATCGAGATGAGCTGCAATAGATAAAAGAATACGGATTGACTTAAGCATGACTACCGGTGAAAAGGTTTCCTCATAATCGATACCTTCTTTCTGAGTATACCCTTTCACAACAAGTCTTGCTTTCCAGGCTTTCACCTTTTTATCTAATCCCCTCTTTTTCTTGTAGATCCACTTACATCCAATACGTTTTATACCTTTGGGTGGTTCCACGAGCTCCTAGACCTGATTAGAATACATTGATTCCATCTCAGATTCCATCGCCTTTTGCCAAAGATCTGAATCTTTGTCTTTACTGCCTCTTCATATGTACGGGGATCATCATCATGTTCACCAGAGACCAAGTCTGAAGACTCTCCCAAAAACATGAATCTATCAGGCTGTTGAACAACCCTCCCACTATGACGAGGCACTGGTGCGGTATTAATGATAGGTTGTACATTTTGTTATGGTTGTTCTACTTATACTACAACTTCATGGGTATTATTTGTCCCTCCCACTAGTTCTTCTAAAATAATACTACTCATGGGTTTGTGATTCATTATATAGTCCTCCTCTAAGAATCTTGCATTGGTGCTAACAATGACATCCCGATTCTTCGGACTATAAAATAAATAACCTTTCATTCCCATGGGGCAACCTACAAACAACTTTACTTCTGTACAAGATTCTAACTTAGTCGCGTTCTTGTTCAGCACATGTGCTGGACAACCCCATATCCGAATGTGTCTTAGACTCGATTTATCCCCGGTCCACAATTTTTAAGGGGGTTTTAGGAACCGACTTAGAAGGTACTAAGTTCAGAAGATAAGCTGCTATCTCTAAGGCATGCCCCCAAAACGACTTGGGTAAATCCGAATAACTCATCATCGATCTAACACTCTCTAAAAGAGTCTGGTTCCTTCTCTCTGCTACACCGTTCTGCTGGGGTGTGCCTGGTGCAGTTAACTGGGATTTTATCCCATTTTCTGATAAATATTCCCTAAATTCTCCAAGCAAGTATTCGCCACCACGATCTGATCGTAGTGATTTGATACTTTTATTAAGTCGCTTCTCCGTTTTAGCTTTGTACTCTTTGAACTTATCAAAGCACTCAGACTTACGGTGCAACAAATAAACGTACCCATATATAGAATAATCATCATTGAAAGTGACGAAATACTCATAACCACCTCTTGCTTGGATATTCATGGGTCCACATAAATCAGAGTGAACCAATTCTAACACTTGTTTGGCTCTATTTCCCTTTGCCTTGAAAGGCCTATTAGTCATTTTACCTTCCAAGCATGATACACAAACTGGCAATAGCTCCACTGCCAATGAGCTTAAAGGCCCGTCTATACCAGTCTTTGAATCCTCCTCAAGTTAATATGACCTAATCTCAAGTGCCAAAGATATATTTGGTTCAAACCAGAAGGTTCCTTTCTTTTAGTAGAGTTAGAAGATGTGTTGTTCAATTCCCTATATTGCAGTTGCAGTGCAGGTTGACTAGGATTAATTATAAACAAATTGTCTTGCAATGTACCAGAACATATAATTCATTTATTCATCATAATAGAAACATTACGATGCAAACAAATATTATAACCATCCAAAGCAAGTTTAGAAACCGAAATTAAATTCCTTCTAAAAGAAGGTATATAAAGACAATTGTTTAAAACCAAAATCCTATCAGAACCAAAAGATAAATGAATAACTCCTACTGCAACTACTGCTACTTTCGTAGCATCTCCCATGAACACGTATATCTCACCATCTCTAAGCATTCTGGATAGCTGGAACCCCTGCATAGAATTACAAACATGATCAGTGGCTCCTGTATCTACTCACCAAGTGCTCGTAGATATAGTCGTTATAAATGTTTCTGTAACTAGAGAAAGAGACATACCAGTATTGTTTATCTTCTTAGGAAGAGGACAATCCTGTTTTCAGTGACCTGACTGTTTGCACCTGAAGCACTTTCCCTTAGGCTTTTTCACACAACCTTGAACTCCCATTGCCTTCACAGCTTTCTGTGTCTGAGCCTTTGTTAGGTCACACACACACTGTAGAGGGGGTGAATACAGTGTATAGTACACTCAAATCGAACTTTAAGAACTTAAGTAACAGAAAACAAACTTTATTGAAACAATAAACTCTGTTACAGTATGGAACTGTTACCTCTCAGTGATGAACAAATATCACGAGAGCTGTTAGGGTTACAATGAATAATCTTTTCTAATAATGATAACACTTATAGTGTAAACCCTATGTCTGTGTTTATATACTACACAGTTACAAGATAATCGCTAATTGATATGGAATATAATTCTGCTTCCTAAAATATATCAATCAGATATCTTTTCTTCCAAGTATTCCATTCTTCACGGAATTCCTTCTTCAAGCATATCTCTTCTTATGTTTATCTCAATCTTCTTTCCTTTAATCAGCTACTGTCCTTATCTGATTGTCCTTCAGCACTTAAGTTCTGATATCTTTCTTCTGATGATTATCTCTTGATAACATAAGTACTGATATCCTTAAGTCCTGACTTCCAGTATAAGTACTGATCAACAGTTAAGTACTGATTTATCCTGTTCAGTAAGATCTGAAAGCTAAACATAAAACATATTAGCCATGACATTATCAAATATATCTAACAATCTCCCCCAACTTGTAAATTAACATAATATACAAGTTTAACAGATATTTGATGATGTCAAAAACATTAAGTACAAATGCATGAGAATTAGACTAGATAACTACAACTTACAGTCCTTAAAGTTTTTACCAATTTCAACTTCTGATAACAACTTCAGTCTGTATAAATATCAGTATTTAAGCAGTTGTAGATCTTCGACTTGGCTTCATCATTTTCTGATCTCTCTGATGTCAGGAGTTGTTCTGAGATAGTTCTTCAACAAACATTTCTCAGCATATCTTAGTTCATCAATCATTCTCCTTTTAACATCTTTAAGCTCTGCAGTATCTTCACCAGTTTGAAAGATTGCAGCTCTGAGATCATTAATCTTTGCTTTTCTCAACTCCTGATCTAGTCTTATAACATAAGCTTTGTCAGACTCTAGATTGAATTCAAGTCCCTTAATACCAAGATACGTCCTGATCTGTGCAGTATTAGGCTTCATATCAACAATATCACCATTGTGATCTCTATACTTTGGAACATATATGCTGTCAGACTTAACTGAATAAAGCCTTTTCTGTCTCTGAATCTGTTCTTTTCAGTAGTTTGCAGCAGTCTCTGTTATTCTGTCATCCACTTGAAGTAAGAAAAGTACATGCTCCAATTCTTCAAAATACTTCAATGGAATGGCATTTTGTCTTATATGATAAACCCTACCATCTGTCATGAAATACAACATGATGTATTCTTTCAAGTAGGTATGGTAAACCATCTGTACAGATTCCAGTTGATTCAATCTCTCAGGAGTTGCTCCAATACCTGGTTCACTCAAGGAAGTTAGATCATTGGTAGTGTTGTGTACTCTTCTTTCATCAGCACTTCCCAATCCAGTTTTATCTCTAGCTTCCTTTCTAGTAACTACTCTTGCTTCAAAACCACTTGCAGTAGTCTTCAAAGATTGAGTCTGTTTTGCTTTAGTGAATCCTGGTAGGAGTGTCTTTGATCTATTTTCTGATTTCAAGTTAACTTGAGCTCTGTCAGAGGTTACTTGCTTCTTCTGAATATCAGAACTTACAATTTCTTGACTCTGAACAACTTGAGCCATGTCAGAGGTTGTTTTAAGAACTTTTCTTGAAGTCAGAGCAAGATCATCTTTTTCATCAACAATTTCTTCTTCCTCAGGAGGTACATAAACCTTGATATGTTCACCAACCTTTTCTTTACCCTTGGATCTTGGATCTATCTGTGGTTGTGATCTAGCCAATGTTGCTTCAGTATGTGTCTTTTCTTTGATCACAATGCCTTTAAGTTTTGGAAGTGACTTTTTACCAGAAGCTTCAGATTTAGATGTGACTTTCTCTTATTTAAGTCTGGCTTCTTCTTCCTTTAAACTTTCCAAGTCCATTCCTGGATTTTCTTGAAGAAATAACTGTCTTGACATTTCTTCATCAAGATCTAGAAGTTCATCAGAACTTATCCTTTTACCAGCAGCAGAACTTATTCTTTTCCCAGTATCAGAACTTGTCCTGTGACTAGCTCGTCTTGATGTGAATCTTCTACCTTGACTATGACCACTACCCATTCCAGAGTTTCCTTGGTCATCTTTTCCATCATCCTTTCCTTGCAGTGTCTTGTTGGTTTTGCATTTGGACTTAATTACCTTCTCCCCCTTTTTGGCATCAGCAGGTAGTAAAAGAGAGATAAGTAATTCCACTGAGGTCTGGATTTCAGTAAGTTGCGATTGCTGAGAAACTTGATTTGTCAGAATTTGATCAATCCGAGCCTGTTGTTTCTCTTGAGTTTTCTCAATATAAGCAATCCTGTCAATGGTAGGTTGAAAGAACTTTTTCTTATCAATTTTCCAAACTTGTTCTTGTTTGATAAAGTTCTCCTGAATCTTGTGTAGCTCTGCATGAGTAGTTGAATGAAGACCTTGTAGATGTTTAGTACTCAATGCAGTGACTCTAAGCTGGGTTTTAAAATCATCAGAATTTAACATTTCATCAGCTTTAGTCAAGTGCTCAGCAAGATGTAATGCATTTGGAACACATGAAACTGAGTTCCATTCCTAAGTCCACTCCTGTCCTGCAGGAGTTTCACTCCAAGGCACTGGTGCATCCCTGATAACAAACTCCTTTACCAGTTCAGACTTAGGAAGAGTCGGTTGAAGAGTATGTCCTGAAGGACCTGCTTCATCAGCATCTACAGTTGGAGCAGCATCACCAGTATCTCCAGCATTTGCAGCATCAGAACTTAAAGAATCAGTATCTTCTGATAAGACAACAGTGTGAGTAGCAATGGAGGCTTCAGCATCCTCTAATTGCTGATCTGATACTAAGTTCTGATCAACAACCAAATCCTGATGCTCACCTAAAGTCTGATCATCAGCATCTTGATGCAAAGAAGGTGTTGTTGATAATTCTGGAGTTTGAACAGCATCGGTAACAGGTGTTGTGAAAGGATTATTTGCTGTTGGAGCTTCTAAGAAAAGTATTTCAGGCACAACCAGGTTCTGAATATCAATTTCAGCACTTGTGCCTGGATCAACAAGAGACACAGATGGTGAGTTAGCCTTGTTAGATACAGCTTCCAGAGATGGAGTTGATGGAGAAGAAGTGACTGGAGCAAATTCCTTGTCTTGTGAGATCAGAGATTCCTGATCCCCTTCCTTAGCTGCTTCCTCCTCATCATCTGAAACTGGCCTTTGTGCCCTCTGTTTCTTGTACTTCTTGGTTGATTTGGATTCTTTGGGAGTTTCAGGAACAGTCATTCGTCTAAGCCTTTTGAGAAGCTTAGAACCCCCAATATCAGAATCCTTCTGAGAAGTTGCTTTCTCAGCTTCATTTACCACAGGTTCTGAAGAAGGAATCTGTTCCTCAGAATCTGATTCATCTCTCAAAGTAATCCTCCTCCTCTTTTGAGGTGTTTGAGGAACAGTCTTTGTTCTCTTTGGCTTAGAGGATGTAGGCTTTACAGTAGGTGCTGAAGAAGAAGGTTGAGCAGTCTGTGAAGTGGAGAGATAGGATTTGAGATAAGTTCTGAGGGTAGGATGAGATATACCCTGAGTGGTAGGGAGTTGGAATTCCATTCAAAAAGACATGCACAGTCTCATCACCGTAATTGTAGAACCAGCCAAATTCAGCCATTTGTGATAGTAAATGAAAAACAAGATTGAATTTGTGATAAAAGTGTGATGAGAAGACTAATGTGAAGTGGCTGCTTATATAGGCAAGAGAATGCCAGGAGATGTAAAGATATTTAATGCTGACAGGTAGAGTTAAGTCTACCTCGTCTCCCCAGACTTGAAAAAGAAGAACAGTCATTGGAAAGAGGAATCATGGTCTAGACCGCACAAGACACAAGAAACAATGGACTGTTCAAGTACGAATACCATTAATCCTAATCATAGTGACTATTAATCTTCCACTTCAACATATTCTAGATTAAACTGAGACTGTTACCAAGTTTTATTCACAGATAAGCCAAGTAAAGGATTAGACTGAAAAATCAGAACTTAGACCTATACCAGAACTTAACAGTCATCAGAACATAATTTCTTAACTCGAAAAAGGAATGCCCATCTTAGTAAATCCTCATACAAGTTCTGAGTTATAGACTTCATAACTTAATCATCAGAACGTGTAACTAGAACTTATCCTCAGAATTTGTGCAATAATGACACAATGACTGTTTATCTAAAATAACATAGACCACCACAGAAATTTTCATCATTCAGATGGAGTGATTAGTGTGTGCATTAAGCTAAATAACAGACAAAGAGTAAAGTCTGATTCACTTCAGTACATCTTAGAAATAAGGCATAACTAAAATTTTGCTAAAGATCTGTCATTGTCCTGAAACCTACTGATGAATGAGTTCATGCTTGAGTCCACCTCAACTGTTTTGTGCTAATTTTATGCATCTTTTGCAATTCTATTTTACAGTGGCTTCTCAGTGTAAGTGAGTCACGACTGTTTATCAGAATTTATGCTATTATCAGAGTATTTCTCCAGTAATCATAGAGTGTGAAAAGTCACCAAGAAAATATTTTGCTTTTCTAATGCATATTTACTTAATATCAGCAATGCACTTGGGTCGTCCCTTCCACATTTTTACTCTAGATCTCAAAGGAGTACCTGATTTTATTCTTTGATCTTTTTGCTTTTTCTTTTGATAAGTGAGGTTTATCAGCACTTAGTACATTCAGCAGTTTTACTAGTATCAGAACTTAACAGATGAGTAGCATTATTCTAATTTGTGACTTAGTAATAAAATATACAAAGTAAACTTAACTAAGCTCAATTATCAGAATTTGCTAGTGTCATAAGATTTCCACTGAAATAATTACTTCTTACATGGAATCATTTGTTTATTGAAGACTACTAGGTCAGTATCTAACACAGTTATCCTCATAGGATTGAATAGGTACTAGAACAAACATATCACTTATCAGAGTTTAGAAACATATATCAGACAACAGTCAGTACTTAAAGATATTTATCAATTAAGCACAGAATATACAATGAGATTAATTCTGTAAATACTGAGCATAAAGTCTGATAACACAGAACAAGTCTAAGCAGATTTAGAGAAAGAACCTGAAACCATTCCAAGTTCATTTACCAATCTTATAAAAGTAGCTTCACATAATGGTTTTGTGAAGATATCTGCCAATTGTTGATCTGTGGGAATAAAATGCAATTCCACTGTACCTTCATCCACATGTTCCCTGATGAAGTGGTACCTGATGCTGATATGCTTTGTCATAGAGTGTTGAACTAGATTACCTGTCATAGCAATAGCACTTTGATTATCACAGTAAATAGGGATTTTGAAATATGTTAACCCATAATCCAGTAACTGATTCTTCATCCAAAGAATCTGTGCACAACAGCTTCCTGCAGCAATATACTCTGCTTCTACAGTTGATGTGGAAATTGACTTTTGTTTCTTGCTGTACCAAGAAACCAATCTGCCTCCAAGAAATTGGCAGCTTCCACTTGTGCTTTTCCTGTCAATTTTGCACCCTGCAAAATCTGCATCTGAGTAACCTATTAGTTTAAAATCTGATTCTCTAGGATACCATAATCCCAGAGCAGCTGTTCCTTTAAGATACTTAAAGATTCTTTTTACAGCTGTTAAGTGAGGTTCTCTTGGATCTGCTTAAAATCTTGCACAAAGACAGGTAGCATACATGATATCAGGTCTACTAGCAGTTAGATAGAGTAGAGAGCCAATCATACCTCTATAGTCAGTAATATCTACTGATTTACCGGTATCCTTATCCAGTTTTGTAGCAGTGGCCATTGGAGTGGATGCACTTGAATAATCTTGCATTCCAAATTTCTTTAGCAAGTTTCTGGTGTACTTGGTTTGACAAATAAAAGTGCCTTCCTCATTCTGCTTGACTTGAAGGCCCAGAAAATAGCTAAGTTCCCCCATCATACTCATCTGATATCTTGACTGCATTAGTTTGGCAAACTTTTTACAAAATTTGTCATTTGTAGATCCAAAAATGATATCATCAACATAAATCTGGACCAGAAGTAAGTCCTTTCCATGGTTGAGGTAGAACAGTGTTTTGTCTATTGCCCCTCTGTTGAATCCACTTTCCAGAAGAAACTGAGCTAAAGTCTCATACCATGCTCTAGGAGCTTGCTTAAGTCCATAAAGTGCTTTATCAAGCCTGTAGATATAATCTGGATGTTTGGTATCTACAAAACCTGGAGGTTGTTCAACATATACCTCTTCCTCCAATTTTCCATTGAGAAAAGCACTTTTCACATCCATTTGAAAGACAGTAAACTTTTTGTGAGCAACATAAGCCAAAAATATCCTTATGGCTTCTAACCTAGCAACTGGTGCAAATGTTTCATCATAATCAATTCCCTCCTGTTGAGAATATCCTTTTGCAACCAGCCTTGCCTTATTCCTTGTAATTATGCCATCACTGTCAGTTTTGTTTCCGAATACCCACTTTGTACCAACAATAGCTCTATTATTTGGTCTTGGCACTAGGGTCCAGACTTTGTTTCTTTCAAATTTATTCAACTCTTCCTGCATTGCTTGCACCCAATCAGCATCTTGAATAGCTTCTTCCACTTTCTTTGGCTCAGTCTGAGAGAGAAAAGAATTGTAAAGAAATTCATTTGAAGTACCTGTTCTAGTTCTGACACCTGCATCAGGATTTCCAATTATCAAATCAGGTGTATGTGATTTTGTCCACTTCCTTGCAGATGGAAGGTTTTCTCTAGAACTGGATGCTTCCCCATGATCCATGCTATCTTCATTTTCTGATGCTCCCCCTGAATCTATGCTCTCTGAGTTGGATTCTTCAGTATTTAGATTTTCAGCACTATCAGAACTTGGCTTATCAGAACTTGACGAATCAGAACTTGAAGAGCCAGATGCATGTTCTGATGTTTCTTGAGATGTGGTAGGATCTTGAGTATGCTCCCCCTGCATAGGTGCATCTTTCTTTGACGTAGTCACCACAGTTTCAATAACATCAGAGTTTAATCCATCAGAGTTTACAGTATCAGGACTTAGACTGTCAGGATTTTCAGTATCAGAATTTGAGTCTTCATTTTCAAATCTCAGCTGATCATGGTCAATGAAATCTTCAAGACCAGTGATCTTCTTGTCATCAAAAGAGACATTGATAGATTCCATGACCACTTTTGTTCTCAAATTATAGACTCTGAAGGCTTTTGTGGAAAGTGGATATCCAACAAAGATTCCTTCATCAGCTTTTAGATCAAACTTTGATAGCTGTTCAGGATGAGTCTTGAGAACAAAACACTTGCATCCAAATACATGAAAATATTTCAGATTTGGCTTCTTTTTCTTCACCATCTCATATGGTGTTTTTCCATGCTTGTTAATGAGTGTTGCATTTTGAGTAAAACAAGCAGTCTGCACAGCTTCAGCCCAAAAATAGGTTGGAAGCTTTGCTTCTTCAAGCATTGTACGTGCAGCTTCAATGAGAGTTCTATTCTTCCTTTCAACAACTCCATTTTGCTGTGGAGTTCCAGGAGCAGAAAATTCCTGCTTTATTCCATGGCTTTTGCAGAACTCTTCCATTATCAAATTCTTGAACTCAGTGCCATTATCACTCCTTAAAATTTTCACAGAATCTTTGACCATTTTATCCAGCTGTTTGACATGATCAATCAAGATAGATGCAGTTTCACTTTTTATGTGCAAGAAATACACCCATGTGTATCTGGTGAACTCATCCACTATGACCAACGCATACTTCTTCTTTGCAATAGACATGACATTTACTGGACCAAATAGATCAACATGTATTAGATGATAAGGCTCAAGAATTGATGATTCAGTCTTGCTCTTGAATGAAGATTTTCTTTGTTTGGCTTTCTGACATGAATCACAAAGACCATCAGGAGCAAATACTGTGTTTGGCAATCCTCTCACAAGATCTTTCTTGACCAGTTCATTTATATTGTTGAAATTTAAATGAGAGAGTTTCTTATGCCAATTCCAGCTTTCTTCAATTGTTGCTCTACTCATCAGACAGATTGCAGAACCATCAGTACTTGTTGAAAGCTTAGCTTCATAAATGTTACCACGCCTGTATCCTTTCAGAACAACTTTGCCTTTAGATTTACTCACAATTTCACAGTGTTCTTCAAAGAAATCAACATGATAACCTCTGTCACAGATTTGACTTATACTCAGTAGGTTGTGTTTAAGTCCTGAGACCAGAGCTACTTGTTTAATTATGACATTTCCAAGATTGATATTGCCATATCCCAATGTTTTTCCAATGTTGCCATCTCCATAAGAAACACTTGGGCCAGCTTTCTCCACAAAGTCTGATAGCAGGGCCTTATTTCCAGTCATATGTCCTGAACATCCACTGTCCAGAACTAGAATATTTTTCCTGTTGCCCTGCAATCACAAAGACCACTAATTATTAGTTTTAAGGACCCAGACTTGCTTGGATCCTTTGGCCTTATTAAGTTTGTTAACATTTGCAGCGGATTTAGCATCAGAGTTTATGTTAACATTTTTCTTATCAGAACTTACATTATCAGACTTTGAATCAGAATTTACACTAGAAGGAACAATGGAAACTTTCTTCAAAGAAGGTTTTAATTGATAATAATCACAGTACAAACTATGATATTCCTTACAAGTATAAATGGAATGCCATAAACTACCACAATGAAAACAAGGATTTTGTGGTTTGTATCTAACAGACTGACTCTTAACTCCTGATTTTGAAGGTAAGGAGTTAATATTCTTATTCTTCCTGCAAAAAGAAGCCAGATGGTTAGAACTTCCACAGTTATGACATGTTTTCCTAGGAGCATCAGGAACAGGTTTATAATAATTGCTTTTATTCACACCTTCCTTTCCATTCCTATTTTTCCTAGGTGATTTTACCTTGTTTGCATTCTTGACATCTTTCAGCTTATGCTTAAGCTGCTTCTTTGTCATTAAGCCTATGTTCACTTCAGCTGTCTTTTCTTGTTTTAGTTTGTTAGAAGTTAATTCCTCTTTAACTTCTGATTTCTCATTTTCAGACTTTACAGTTACAAACTTAACAGGTTTAAACTTTGGCTTTTGCTTAACAACAGGCTTAATTTCTTCAGTTCCTTTATCATTCTTATCTTCTCCATAACCTAAGCCCTCTTTCCAGTTTCCACTACTTAGCAAATTTTGAGTTATTTTGCCAGAGTTAGTCCAAGTCCTGATAATCTCTCTTTCCTTTTCTAACTCAGTTTTTAGAGATTCATTTAATTTTAGCACTTCATTCCTAACATAAAAAGCATCATCTCTATCCTTCTGAGTTTGATGGAACATGACTAACTCTTTTTCTAAGAAATCATTTCTTTTCTTATATGCAAGATTTTCAGAAGTTAATCTTTCACATGTTAAAGTTTGATCTCTATAGCTAACAAACATGGTTTTAAGATATCTTCTCAACTCATTAATATCATCAGTATGAAAAGCATAAGTAGTCTGAGGTACCTTTGTTTCAGCAGCTTCAGAACTGCTCTCAACACTTTCTTTATCAGCATTTGCCATTAATGCATAGTTCTCCTCACTTTCAGAGTCTGAGGTGTCTGTCCAGCTTTTCTACTTTGTGACAAGAGCCTTGCCTTTGTCACCCTTTACCTTCTTGCTGTCAGGAGATATGTGGCCTTTCTCACCACAGTTATAGCATTTAACATTTGTGTAATCTCCTCTGTCAGAATTTCCTCCTCTGCCTTCAGATCTTCTGAAATTCTTCTTATCAGAACTTATGCCTTTCCTGGAAAACTTCTTTCCCTTCCTGAACTTCCTGTATGCAATCTTTGTGATTCCTTTCACCATAAGAGCACACAGCTTCATCATCTCCTCATCAGCATCAGTATCAGGCAAGCTTTCAGAATCTGAGTCATCATCACTCTCAGAACTTGATGACTCAGTATCAGACTTTATGAAAAGAGCTTTACCCTTGTCTTTCTTTGAGGAAGCTGCTTTGGGGAATTTTTCTTCAGCCTTAAGAGCAACTGTCCTTGACTTTCCTCCTTTCCTCTTGCTTCTTTGTTCCATCTCCAGCTCATGAGTCTTGAGCATTCCATAGATTTCGTCAAGAGTTGTTTCATCAAGATTGTAGTTGTCTCTTATTGTCGTTGCCTTCAAATCCCAGCATTCAGGAAGAGCTAACAGGAACTTAAGGTTTGAATCTTCAAGATCATACTCTTTATCAACCAATGACAAATCATTCAAAAGTTTGACAAATCTATCATATAAATCATTCAATGACTCATTAGTCTTTGAGTCAAAGTGTTCATACTCTTGAGTGAGTATTATCTTCCTGTTCTTCTTAATTGTGTCAGTTCCCTGACACCTTGTTTCCAGAGCATCCCATATCTCCTTAGCAGTCTTGCAGTTGATTACCCTGTTTGACATTACATTATCAATGGCACTATGCAGTAAGTGTCGTACCTTAGCATCCTTAGCAATTGATGCTATGTCCTCAGCAGTATAATCACTCTTCTCCTTTGGTACGGTCTTTGCTGCTTCACCTGCAACTGCAACAGCGAGTTTGGTTGGTTTGTGAGGACCTTCCTTGATTTTATCAAGGTATTCTGGATCTGTTGCTTCTAGGAACATGGTCATCCTTACCTTCCATATGGGATATTCAGATGGTGTCAGTATGGGGACTCTGATGGTCTCATACCGACTCCGAATTTGTGTCTTTGGTGGTTCCTCAGTTGTGGTCGGCTTAGTTAGAGTTTCTGTGTCCGACATGATTATGTTTGGATCTTTAACTGTATGTATGTTAACAGATAGGCTCTGATACCAATTGTTAGGTCACACACACACTGTAGAGGGGGTGAATACAGTGTATAGTACACTCAAATCGAACTTTAAGAACTTAAGTAACAGAAAACAAACTTTATTGAAACAATAAACTCTGTTACAGTATGGAACTGTTACCTCTCAGTGATGAACAAATATCACGAGAGCTGCTAGGGTTACAATGAATAATCTTTTCTAATAATGATAACACTTATAGTGTAAACCCTATGTCTGTGTTTATATACTACACAGTTACAAGATAATCGCTAATTGATATGGAATATAATTCTGCTTCCTAAAATATATCAATCAAATATCTTTTCTTCCAAGTATTCCATTCTTCACGGAATTCCTTCTTCATGCATATCTCTTCTTATGTTTATCTCAATCTTCTTTCCTTTAATCAGCTACTGTCCTTATCTGATTGTCCTTCAGCACTTAAGTTCTGATATCTTTCTTCTGATGATTATCTCCTGATAACATAAGTACTGATATCCTTAAGTCCTGACTTCCAGTATAAGTACTGATCAACAGTTAAGTACTGATTTATCCTGTTCAGTAAGATCTGAAAGCTAAACATAAAACATATTAGCCATGACATTATCAAATATATCTAACAACCTTTTTCTTCTTCTTAATACCTTTCGGCTTAGAGGAAGAACCTTTCTCAGCCACATTCACTTAAACACTATGCCGAAATAATCCTTCAGCTGCCTGAAGTTCTGTCAGCAGTTCCGTGAGACTATACTGCCTCTTGTTCATGTTGTAATTCAAGTGGAACTGCTCAAAACTCTTGGACAAGCTCATAAGGATAATGTCAATTTGGATTTCCCCGTCAAGTTTAGCACCAAGGATCTCTCTCTCATTCAGATGTGATATCATCTTGAGAACATGATCCCTTACATGTGTTCCTTCATCCATCTGAGTGTTCATTAAAGCCTTCATGGCTACTTGCCTAGCAGCCCTATTCTGATCTCTAAAAAGTTCCTTGAGATTAAAGAGAATATCCGAAGCAGTGGCCATAGATTGATGCTGATGCTACAAAACACCCGACATTGCTGCCAGAATGTAACATCGCGACATCTCATCAGCCTTAATCCACCGCTTATAATACTCTTTCTTATCTTCAGGAGCATCAGCAGCAGGCCGATCAGGCTTGGGTTCATAAGTGCAAAACTTGTATTCCTCAGCAGTCAACACAATGTCCAAATTTTGTTTCCATTCAATATAGTTAGGTCTGGTAAGTTTGTTATCCTTAAGTATGGTGAATAGTGGATTAAAGCCCATTTTATCCTGAGAATCATGCATAAAAAAATATCACATTACACATAAATAAGGGTGCATTAAATATTAAGACCTATTGATTCCTCTAACAATTATTAAAATTAAATGCACAAACATCTAAACACCATAAGTTTTTAGTACGCCACGATGTGTGACATGTATACCACCTAAATATGTTTAAATATTACTTCGGTCCTATTACTAAACAATATGCCACATTGGGGTGGTCTATATTATTTTTCATAGCTAACTGTATACCATCATCAAATCTTAAATTATTCAAAATCTATGGAACTTGGTACGCCACGATGGGTGGCATGTATACCTTCCAATATTCATAATTTTTCCTTGAATAGAATACTTCAATTCAATATTCATCAATGGTTTAATTTCCAGGTAGTGAAGGAGTCACATCGGTCTCACTTAATACCCACAGCCTTACAAGTTCGATGAACCCGTTTTTGACAAAATCGCCCCATATCAGAAATAAAGAAAATTCGTATTTATTCCTTGTTTTTAAAACTTATTAATTTAAGAAGTTTGTTCTAGTAATTTCTATAATATTCTAGACACCATAAATTACATGCCACGATGGGTGACGTATATATAATTTATATTCGTGTTTATGTTAAATTACATACAAACAATAATGGAGACCATGGGATTTAATTTCATATTGATTCCCTCTCCCACTTAGTATTTACTTTGAGGATTTTAATCTAGATGCTGTTGGATTTTAATCGCAGCAGGGACATGGCAAAACACTTTTACACATATAAAATCCAAATAAAAGCATATAAATCGTGAATAAAAATTCGAGGGATCGAATCTAACCTTTTAAATTAATTCGGAGACAACGATCAGAGATCCATAGCAGTTGCTCCTCAAGTGTGAAGCACTCCACCGGTATCCACCAAGAAAACGATGTTAAGAAGGAGGAAGGAGGTGGAGAGAATTGGGTTTTCCAAACTTTTTGGGTTTTCGGGTTTGATGTGGGTTCGAATAAAATAGGGTCTATAATAGTGTATTTATAGGCAAAATTTTCAGCTGAAATTTTTCCATAAATAATATTATTATTATCCCATTTATTATTCTCATTAATAATTAAAACACCTTTTAATTATTAATCCTTTTTCTAAACACTTTAGAAATAATTCTCTCTCTAGATTTAATTTCCAAAAATTAAATCCTTAATTAATAATATTAAGAACTTTTCTTAATTAATTTATAATCAATTAAATCTCATTTAATCAATTATTAAATTTTCCAATTAATTATTTATTTCATAAATAAATAATTATTAGCCATTATTAATTAATTCCTCCACCATTAAATCATTCTCTTTTTATGGTGTGACCCTGTAGGTTCAATATTAAGCCGATAGTAGAAATAAATAATAATAAAACTATTTTATCATTATTTATATAAATTCTCTAATTTATTAAATATGATTAATTAATTAATCACATTTATTCTACATTGTGAGGGATACTTCTCAGCATATCGCGACTATCCGGATAATATGAATTAACTGCTTAGAATACCAAGAACCTATTCAGTGAATAGTTACCGTACAATAAACTCCTTCTACCCTACAATGTCCCGATTAAATACAAGGCACGGATCTCGTGTCAAGCCTATCTAATTCAATCACTTTTCTTACCATTTACTATGCGTAGTTCTATGCAAATTAGAAACTCCTTTTTAATTTCATTTACTCTGGCCAAAGATTCCTGAACTAGCATAAATGGATCAGCCTTGAACATTCGCTTCCTTCACTGGAAGGGGTAGATCCTTTATTGATCATACACTATCTTCGTATACAAATTCCTATACCCAGAAGAGCCCTAATAATTGTCCCTGGAGACTAAGAACTAAACCAAAGCATAGTTCAGTGTACACAAGATGACTATGATGACCTCAAGTCTAAGGATACTTGTACAACTATCACTATGTGAACAACTGCTGACACGTGAGTGAACTCCATCAGTTGTTCAGCTCTGCGAGTCATGTTCAGTGAACTTATTCCATAATAAGCACCTACATACTAGCTATAGTGTCACCACACAAATGTCTATGAGAACAGACATCCTTCATAATGAAGCAAGCATAGTATGTACCGATCTTTGCGGATTATTAATTACCAGTTAGTAATCCTATGACCAGGAACTATTTAAGTTTAGAGTTATCATCTTTTTAGGTCTCACTATTATGATCTCATCATAATCCATAAAAAGCTTTACTCTAAACTATGGTATATCTTATTTAAACACTTAAATAGATAAAGCCCGTAATAAAAATAAAACAAGTCTTTATTAATATCAATGAAATCAAAACAGATTACATAAAAGTTATTCCTAAATCCTAATACATGATTGGACTTAGGACATATTCATTTCAATCTCCCACTTGTACTAAAGCCAATCACTCTGGTATCTAATACCCATCTTGTCTTTATGACGATCAAAGTGACTTTCATAAAGTAGCTTTGTGAGTGGGTCTGCTATATTGTTATGTGTGTCAACTCTATTTCAATACAATACAAGAAATGTTACCGCGCTCCCACTAACCCTTTTGTAGACGCATGGTTCATCTTCGTTTTTGATAAAATCAAACTCTTTGATTGTCTCATCAAAACGAATGTTCCATCTTTCGAGAAGCCTGCTTTAAACCACATATGGTTCGCAGCAGCTTACACACTAGGTTTTCATTTCTCTTGGAAAGAAAACCATCTGGCTAATTTCCAGATCTCATAGTCGTAGTAAGCAGCATTCACAAGCAAAATCCGAACTGATTTTAACAGGGCTACAGGTAAAAGGTTTCATCAAAGTCAATCCATTGCCTTTGTTTGAATTCTTTTGCCACAAGCCTGGCCTTAAAGGTCTCCACCTGGCCATCTGCTCTAATCATTCTTTTGTATCCCGTATACATAGATTTCTTTCCAGATTTCATGGCACTATGCCATTTCTCTGAGTCAACACTACTCATAGCCTCATTATAGGTCACAGGGTCATCATCATCAATGATCGACAACTCATTGTCATTCTCAATGACAAGGCCATAATACCTCTCAGGTTGGCGAGACACTCTCCCTGATCTATGAATGGGCTGTTCCACAAAAGGTTGTTCAGTCAGAACAGGTGTTTCCACTTGAACCGTAGTAGTTTGTGCTTCTTAAACTTCATCAAGTTTAATTTTGCTCCCACTGTTTCCTTCAAGGATAAACTCCTTTTCCAAGAAGGTAGCATGTCTGGAGACAAACACCCGATGATCGGTGTAAAAGTAATACGCTAAAGTCTTTTTAGGATATCCCACAAAACTACATCTTACGGATCGACATTCCAGCTTATCTGGGTCAACTTTCTTGACAATAGCTGGGCATCCCCAAATCTTAACGTGTTTAAGACTCGGTTTCCTTTCTTTCCATATCTCATACGAAGTTTGAGGAACAAATTTTGGAAGGCACCTTATTCAGTAAATATGCTGAGGTTTCCAATGCATAACCCCATAGGAGTACTGGAAGATTTGCATAGCTCATCATGGACCGAACTATGTCTAACAAAGTTCGATTTCTCCTTTCAGATACTAATCTGGAGGAGTCCACTGGGAAACTATACCATTTACTTTGAGATAATCTAGAAACACTCCATTAAAGTATTCACCACCTCGATCTGATCAAAGAGTTATAATACTATGTTTGGTTGTTTCTCCACTTCATACTTATATTCTTTGAACTTTTCAAAGGCCTCAGACTTGTGTTTCATCAAACACATATCCGAATCCAGATCTATCATCTATGAACGTAATGAAGTATGAAAATCCACCCATGGCTTGCGTAGACATTGGTCCACATACAACTGTGTGTACCATTCCTAGCAAATCTGCAGCCCTCTCTCCATGTCCACTAAATGGAGACTGCAGTGGCACTATAAAGTGAGATTTTCATCATCCCTTTTCTTTTATTAGTTTGTTCAATCTGAAGTAAATTATGTCACATATATACAAACCATTATTTAAAGTACCACATCCATAAAGAATATTATCTCTAAGAATAGAACATTCATTATTCTCAATAATAAATGAAAAATCCACCCAAGTCTAACATGGGAATAATATTCCTCACAATCGAGGGAACAAAATAACAATTATTTCAAACAATAGTCTTGCCCGTAGGCCTATATAAATGAAACGATTCTACATTTACAGCAGCAACTCTTGCTCCATTTCCATCACTAGAATCACCTCCTCTTCCTCAAGAGTCCTACTTCTCCTTGGTCCCTGCAACAAATTGCAGATATGAGAACCACAGGCGGTATCTAATACCCAAGTAGAAATGATATATTCACTTCTATCATGAACATACCTGAATCAGAAGCGGTAGTCTCACTACCCTTCTTCTTCTTCTTCAATTCTGCAAGGTAAACCTTGCAGTTCCTCTTCCAGTGCCCCAGCTTGTTACAGTGAAAGCAAACAACTTTGCTCTTGGGGTCTTCAGCTTTTGGTGGAACCGGCGTTTTCTCACCTACTTTCTTCTTCTTGGAAGGGTTCCTCTTCCTTTTCTTAGGATTGGAACCTTCACCAATTAGAAGAACAGAACTCTTCTTAGGGGGAAAATTCGATTCCGCAGTCTTCAACATGTTGTGGAGTTCAGGCAGGCTGACATCCAACTTATTCATGTGAAAGTTCACAACAAACTGCGAGAACGAACTCGGAAGCGATTGCAAGACCAAGTCTTGGCTCAGCTCCCCATCCATGGCAAAACCAAGTTGTCCAAGACGTTCAATCAAATTTATCATCTTAAGTACATGGTCATTCATAGATGATCCCTCAGACATCCTACAACCGAACAGCTCCTTCGATATCTCATATCGAGCTGTCCTCCCCGCCACGTCATACAACTCTTGTAGATGCATGAGGATAGTGTGAGCATCCATATGCTCATGTTGCTTCTGTAGCTCAATGTTCATGGAAGCTAGCATGATGCATTGAGCAATATTTGCATCATCTATCCACTTACGATACACAACATGTTCATCATTATGCGCATCGCTAGCAGGTTCAGTAGGCTTAGGTGAGTCAATCACGTATTCCAGCTTCTCAATCCTGAGAACAATTCTCAAGTTTCGAAGCCAGTCAGCATAATTAGGACCAGTCAATTTGTGAGCATCTAGTATGCTCCTGAGTGATAGTGTAGAAGACATAATGTATATTGTAAATCTGTAAATGATAAACACATAACAACACTTAGAAAATATTCGATTTCATTTTAAAACACTATATGAATCGGGTCTTTATTCATAAGTGGCTCCCACTAGTTTTCCTAATTTATTCAACCCCCTGCGTGAAAAATTAAGCATTCATAATGCTAGTGGGAATAGGGATCCTACATTCCATTACACGACCCCGGCTGTAGCACGAACCGCCATGTAATGTTCAATAGGCAGACAACTCTTGTCAATTACATCTCATGTTATTCCCTAATCAAACTTTAGCCTCTTGAATAATTGAGTCTCGGCTGTAGCATGGCAAACTCAATATTCTAAGTCAAGTCTAACCCAACATTCCGTACAGTTGAATCAGTCCCAAAGGCCCACGGCTGTAGCACGTACCGACCTTTAGATTCTTATTCAATGTACACATCTCTATGTAATAGACAAGTATTTCTTATTTCGAAATCAAGGCCCTCGGCTGTAGCACGAACCGACAATGATTCAAAAATAAGAACTACTTTTCTATCATGTTGGAAGGCTATGACCGACACAAGCCCGTTGTGTCATTGGCCAATTACTACTTGATATTATTTAATTTTAGAGGGATTATATTACGTCACAATCATAATCATATTATAAAGAAATTCTTCCTTTTAAATTAAATATTTCAAATCAATAATCAATAATCAGATGATTCCCAGATCGGGTGGAGCATTGTCAAGAGGTGTCACTTAATAACCCTTTCTTACAGATAGAAATCTGTTGTTGACAGAATCATCCTTTCTCTCATATCGAAAATTCATATTCAATTACGTGTTTCACAAACATAAGAATCTCATGATTGTATTTATAATATTGTTATTAAGGTTATGAAACAATTTCACTATACTAGGTTGTCTAACAAACGCCTTATGTTCATTTAAGTTCACCTAAATCTATCATCGCATGATAAACTAAGCATATATCACATATATCAACATGAATAAACATCAAGGTAGGCATGTTATATCATCTAGCACATTAGTCTAAGCATTATACATCTCTATGTATCACATGAAGCATTTAAAAGCAATTAAAACAGTCAAAAACAGCTATAAAACACTTCATGGAAATATAAACAGTTCAAAACTTTTTTATAAACTAAAATTGATCACTCCATTAGATCCGTATCGGAAAAACGAATCCAACGGTATATTGCACGCCTAAAACGGAGTTACGAAACTCCTAGAAAATCAATTTTAATATCAACAGACGGGCTGTAACGCATTACAGGAACGCGTTACAAGACCTGTAACGCATTCCGGTGATGCGTTACACCCTTTTTAAGCCATTAAAGGGTGTAACGCATTCCGTGAATGTGCCACAGGCGTGTAACGCATTCCCGGAATGCGTTACACCCCTTTTTTTTTGTTTTTCAGCAGCCGACAGCTTTCCTCGATTTCCGTGCAGCCGTCCTTCTCTGTCCTTTAACCGTGCAGCAGCAGTACAACAAAAGCAGATAAGCAACAGAGATGCGCAGATGTACAGATATATATATATATATATATACATACTAACAAATAATAATATATATATATATGTTTATTTAATTACGCATTTAATTACAAGATCTTCAAAAATTCATAATAAAAAATCTATACATCATAAAATTATGAAAAAATACCCAGACGATCTACAACACTTGTAGAACCCAGATCAACATTCAAAATTATTCTGGGAAATGATTTCTCATCAGACAAAATTAATCCATGATATAACTTGTAAAAATCATAATTAATTCATACAAGCACATAAAATTCTGAAATTTTTACCACAGATCTATATGCATACAACCTATGCTCTGATACCATTGTTGGATTTTAATCACAGCGGGGGCATGGTAAAACACTTTTACACATATAAAATCCAAATAAAAGCAAATAAATCGTGAATAAAAATTCGAGGGATCGAATCTAACCTTTTAAATTAATTCGGAGACAACGATCAGAGATCCATAGCAGTTGCTCCTCAAGTGTGAAGCACTCCACCGGTATCCACCAAGAAAACGATGTTAAGGAGGAGGAAGGAGGTGGAGAGAATTGGGTTTTCCAAACTTTTTGGGTTTTCGGGTTTGATGTGGGTTCGAATAAAATAGGGTCTATAATAGTGTATTTATAGGCAAAATTTTCAGCTGAAATTTTCCCATAAATAATATTATTATTATCCCATTTATTATTCTCATTAATAATTAAAACACCTTTTAATTATTAATCCTTTTTCTAAACACTTTAGAAATAATTCTCTCTCTTGATTTAATTTCCAAAAATTAAATCCTTAATTAATAATATTAAGAACTTTTCTTAATTAATTTATAATCAATTAAATCTCATTTAATCAATTATTAAATTTGCCAATTAATTATTTATTTCATAAATAAATAATTATTAGCCATTATTAATTAATTCCTCCACCATTAAATCATTCTCTTTTTATGGTGTGACCCTGTAGGTTCAATATTAAGCCGGTAGTAGAAATAAATAATAATAAAACTATTTTATCATTATTTATATAAATTCTCTAATTTATTAAATATGATTAATTAATTAATCACATTTATTCTACATTGTGAGGGATACTTCTCAGCATATCGCGACTATCCGGATAATATGAATTAACTGCTTAGAATACCAAGAACCTATTCAGTGAATAGTTACCGTACAATAAACTCCTTCTACCCTACAATGTCCCGATTAAATACAAGGCATGGATCTCGTGTCAAGCCTATCTAATTCAATCACTTTGCTTACCATTTACTATGCGTAGTTCTATGCAAATTAGAAACTCCTTTCTAATTTCATTTACTCTGGCCAGAGATTCCTGAACTAGCATAAGTGGATCAGCCTTGAACATTCGCTTCCTTCACTGGAAGGGGTAGATCCTTTATTGATCATACACTATCTTCGTGTATAAATTCCTATACCCAGAAGAGCCCTAATAATTGTCCCTGGAGACTAAGAACTAAACCAAAGCATAGTTCAGTGTACACAAGATGACTATGATGACCTCAAGTCTAAGGATACTTGTACAACTATCACTATGTGAACAACTGCTGACACGTGAGTGAACTCCATCAGTTGTTCAGCTGTGCGAGTCATGTTCAGTGAACTTATTCCATAATAAGCACCTACATACTAGCTATAGTGTCACCACACAAATGTCTATGAGAACAAACATCCTTCATAATGAAGCAAGCATAGTATGTACCGATCTTTGTGGATTATTAATTACCAGTTAGTAATCCTATGACCAGGAACTATTTAAGTTTAGAGTTATCATCTTTTTAGGTCTCACTATTATGATCTCATCATAATCCATAAAAAGCTTTACTCTAAACTATGGTATATCTTATTTAAACACTTTAATAGATAAAGCCCGTAATAAAAATAAAACAAGTCTTTATTAATATCAATGAAATCAAAACAGATTACATAAAAGTTATTCCTAAATCTTAATACATGATTGGACTTAGGACATATTCCTTTCAGATGCATCGTCCTATGTTATTTCTTCGAAGTCCACATGTATTATAACAACACGAAGAACACATAACATAGCAACATACTATCATGATTAATGCATTAATAAAAACATCCCTATGTCCATGTCATTCTAGCATGCTAAGGGTTAGTATCACATGACATAACGACACAGACAAGAAACACATAGTAGCAATAATCAAGAGAAGTAGAAATTATGTAAAACATAATAAAACATATCCACTATTAAGGCCCCAGAAAAATAGCTTCGAATTCATCCTTCGAAAAATTCTGGAAATCTTCGAGAGCCTGGTTGGAGGCCTAAACAGCCTCAAAACGCCTTGAAATAATGGGTCAAAGGCTTTAGACTCGTTGATCCCTGATCTTCTCATTCTGCCGTTTCCGAAAAGGTATCGTACGCCCAAATTGGACATCGTATGCAAAATTTGCAGCCAAAACAATGAAGCACCCCGAAAACAGAATGCAGCAGCGGAAAATCTCTGTTTCTTGCAGCTCCGTTGATCAAACAATTACATACAAAATAATATAGATGAACCAGCATATTCTATTACATCAGATCATAATCTAAAACAATTATAAATTCATTTACAAGATTACAATATTACAAGATCAGAATAGGAAAAAACAAACTTTCACGATCAACCCTCGTGATTTACAACAAAACCATGATAAACCACGTGAAATCCAATCATAACAAAATAACTACGATTAAACCACATGGGATCCAAACACATAATTAGAACATGGGCATAATAGTGAATAATAACCTGCATCACAGAAAAAATACAAGCATACCACTATATAGATGCATATATAATCTTCACATGGACAACATATCATAAAACGTAGAACCTAGAACCAGGCTCTTGATACCAATTGTTGGATCTATCGAATCTTGGCCCTGCATTTTATGATATTAATTATAAGAGTACAAATAGAACATTAACCTTAATCACTACGGTGCAAGCGATTCAAATCCACGTCTTCTACTGTATTCCCTGATTCTCCTTGGATAAAGTGTGGGCTTCGATCACCCAAGGTGCACCTCTCCTAAGCTCCGAAATTCCAAAACCCTAGCTGGCTCCTTGAGAAAAATGGTTGCCTCTCTCAGACCCTAGGACGTGATTTCATTTTTTGTGTGTTCATTCACCCTAGCTTTAGGAGAATGAGAATATTTATAGGCTACAGTAGGGATCATACACCATTAGGTCAGACCTTCTAATGACATTCCGGGCCAAGCCCAATGTCATTAAATATTAATTCAATCCACTAAAGAATTAATATTTGTACTACCTTTCCTAATTCCGTAAATTAATTATTTAATTTGGCTCCCATATTAATTGCTTATAAATTCCCCATGTTTAAGATATCGCATGTCCTTTAATCAAACTAATTTCTGACAATTAATTTAATCAATATCTTTTATCCTTGATCATTCCCTCAACCTTATAATTATGCAAGAATAAATCTGCCTGCAGGACTAAAGCATAATTATCATTATGAGCTTTCAAGAGGACATCATCACCCGAATATATTTTTCGGACACGGTTTTCCTTTTATAGTTAATATCCCACTCTATATATAATGTCATTGCCCAATACATAAATTCGTAATTTAAAATAAATTACTTAATGTATGAATCAAGGCATGTGCATTAAATACAAGTGTCAATTACTACATCCGAATTAAGAACCTAAGCAATAATAATATCGTAGAATCTTAGTTCTTCTTTATTGTCATAATAAAAGAAACAATTATTCTACTATTTTGATCCCGTTCAATAAACACAAAGTATACAAGTATTATTCAATAGTCAAGATAGATTATTTCTAAATAGTACTTCAGCCGTTCCAGTGGTTTGTCTAATACCACTTAGACTGTGAACCTTTATTATATTATATAAGGAGTTTGACAATCTAATCTTCTGCTATCCCATTTGATACTAGATTGTCTACAATATATAATATACAAACTATGTGAAAACATGCATTCAAGATTCTCAAATAATTTTTTGTAAATGTATTAGCTTGTGTAAATGTATACAAACTTGTTCTTAATAAACCTTTCTTTCTTGTAAATGTATTAGCTTGTGTAAAGTTCAATTTTTTGGCATGTTCTGTTTCTAAAAGTATTTCGTGAATGATTAACAAGTATAAACCTTTTAAATTTTGTAGTGGATGCACTACACCAAATAGCTAGTCAACTGGGGAAAAAGAACTGGAATTTCAGTGCAAATCGTTGCGATAAAAATGATCCAAACATCTCAAACTCGAACACTTCAAAAATAGCGTAATGGCCATAATATAACAATTTAATCATCTGTAATTGCTCATAGACGGGTGAAATATGTCATGTCGAGAGCATGTAAGTGATAAAGTAGGAGGATGAGAGAAGAAAAGTAGGGTTTTATTATAATACGACTTGTAGAAATAAAAGAAGGAATTATATAGCAAACAACCAAATAAAATAAAAAAAATTCATAACAATGAAACTATTATAATAAGGAAATTATTCAATAATATAATATTATTTTATATGTTGACATCCCCTTAAATTCACGATGTTGAATCGGGAGTTTGTCAACCAAGAGACGGAGCCACGTAACCAAACAAATTCAAAGCTGCAACACCAGATTCAATAGCATCTAAACAAATCCAAAAACAGATTTACGAATCCAAACAAACCAAATACTTTCAAAAAAATCAAAATACATAACAACAAATGAGAACACAACAACAAAAAAGAAATCGTCCAAAGACGCAGCAACCCAAGAGAAAATAAAACAATCAAATCACCAAAGTAACAAATCTGCATCCATCGAAAACCTTACTTTTCTATCTTCTCCCAATAATTTATCATGGTATAAATAGCTATAATTCGATCCGGGATAGGTTGATGAAGAATTATATCGGCTTAGTTTCCACATGTTGGGTTTAAAACATGTGTAATGATTATTTTTTCTTCTCGTCTTCTCCTTATTCAAATCGGTTATTTATTTCAATCCACTCTCTTCTGGTCGGTTTTGGTCGCAGTTTTTTTTTCTGTTGGTTGGTTTTGGTTGGGATTCTCATACAATTTTTCTGATGATTTTGGTTGGGACTCTAATAAACACTCTCGTCTCTCTTTCATAATATTGGCTCATTGATAATATTTTGTTTTCTTTTTTCCCTCTCATATTTCTTTGCATTTCTCGTGTTGATGATGGGGATAACACTAGGCACATCTGTATACTTCTCCCTGTTTTATTTTTTTATCTGGTGCTTTAGGCACAATGGCCCTACGAGGGATTATTCAATTATTTGGTACTCTAGGTACATTGGCCTTAAGAGATTTTTAGTTTATTTGGTGCTTTAGGCACATTGGCCCTTCGCAAGATTGATTTAGTTTATTTGGTGTCTTGGCACATTGCCCATTCGCGAGATTGGTTTAGTTTATTTGACGCTCTAGGCACATTGACTCTTTGAGTGATTAGTTTAGTTTATTTGCTGCTCTAGGCACATTGGCCCTACGAGTGATTGTTTAACTTATTTGGTGCTATAGGCACATTGGCCCTTTGAGGGATTGCTTTAGTTAATTTGGTGCTCAAGACACATTAATTTGGTTTATCTGGTGCTCTTGGCACATTGGCCATTCGCGAGATTTGATTATATTTGGATAAAGTTTTTGATTTGGTTGAGGATTGAATACGGTTTGTTGACTTGGATTTGATTATTTGGAGTTTTTTTGAATTGATTATCGGGTTTGATTTCAAAATTGGATATAGTTTTAATGATTGTGGATTTGTTTTAATTTTAAAGTTCCTTTGGTTATTGGATAACATGGATGATTCTTCTTCTCTGCCTCATTGGATTTCTTATTAATTCTGATTTTGGTTTGGAGACACTTTGATTGCTTTGATACTATGATAAAGTATGGAGAGGAGAAAAAAAGTAAGATTTTATTATAACACGACTTATTCTAAATTACAATAAAAGATGAGTTTATATAGCCAACAACCAAATATTATAAAGGAAAATATTTAAACAATGAAACTATTATAATAATGAAACTATACAATGATATAATATCATTATATATGTTAACAGTTTGTTCACTTAATTTTTATAAATCATTAACAGCTCAATATTAAACTCTTTTTGGAGAATGTATTGAATGACAAAGAGATAATTCTAATTCCTTGTATTGCAGATTCCTCAAAGGGCAGGATCTTGCTGATACACCTCCACCATCCTTAGCCAAGTTACGTTAAATAAAAAACATGTAAGAGTTTTTGTGCTTATATGTTTTAATTAGTCATATTTATGAAATTATCCCAAAGTTAATACTCGCAACTACTTTTCTGGCACAATACCCCGATAATGGGCTTAACAAACTTGAAATATATGTGAGTTTATAATGGGCTTAATAATTTCTTATAAGGTTTAGTGCACAGGTGATCATTGAGCAATGTCCTTATCTCTATAGTGTCACTATCTGCCTTCCTTCTCACCCAAATATAAAAAAGGCAGCCTGATTCACACTTAACTTGGCACCTATTTGTGTCATTAGCACCAAACTTGACATCCCTCCTTTCTTCGATGCCATACTCCCTCACCATTGATCTGAACTCATCCATGTTCATAAAGGGCTGCCAACTTCCCATTTTATCTTTCATTTCCTATCTTTTTTGGTGATATCAATAACATGTCTCTTTCTTTTCTTTCTTATCACCGGGGGACCAATATATCCAATCTTATTGTTTTCATCTTCACTTGAGCTCCCAATTGACATCAACTCATATGAATCAAAGTCTGATTCACTGGAATCTCACTCTTTCATCCCTTCCTTGACACTTTTATAGTTTTTCCTGTTCCTCACAAATTCTTCATCACTTGCATCATCAATATCTGAAGCCCCACTGTCAAGCTCTTAAGTTTCTTGCCCACTATCAACATCAAATTTGTAAGATGGCTCATCAGGGTCACTGTCTTCACTACTTGCATATTCTTCTTAATATCCCTTCAAACATTCCTCAAGGTTTTCTATCTTGTCTTCATCATCATCCACATTGTCATCATCAGCAGCCAAACTCTTATCCTTACCCCCACCACCATTGTCATCATCAGTAGACAAACCCTTATCCTCATCCCCACCACCATTATCATTAGCACCAAACCCCCAAATGGCTTCATCAGTCAAAAAACTATCAACATAGACCTCAATCTTACCATATGGTTCACACAATGTAACCATGTCCCTAACGGAAGCATCATCATACAACATATGAATTCCATCACCAAAATCATGACCATTATTTTTAAAATACACCAGACTCTCGGAGTTATAATTAAACATTTTGACACAATCATCCAAGTCCCGAAAAGAGAGTGTATCGGGGTCTACATTATTCACGACATCACATCGACCACCAATATAAATATATTCAGGTTACGGACCAAACTCCCCATGATGATTAACTTCTACAGTTGTAAAACTTGACAAACTATTTCATTAACATTTACAAACCCTAATCAATTAATCACTACAAACGAATATATATCACATGTATTACATTAAACATATACTCCCTGCGTCCCACTGGGATGTTTACATTACTATTCGACACGCATTTCGAGACTCCTATAAAGTATAGTTTCATAATATTTTTTCAAAATTTTTTTTGAATAAAAGTTTAAACATAAAACTTTTATTCAAATTTTTTTTTTTTGAAAAAATATTATGAAACTATACTTTAAACGAGCATTATAAAGTGTGCCGAAAAGTAACGTAAACAATCCAGTGGGACAGAGGGAGTATATAACAACATAAAAACACACAGAATATAACAAATACATACCCAAAACAACAAACTTGAACAAACCCAGGTAAAAGAACAAACTTGACAAAACCCTAATACATACCTTTATCCAACGAGATGAAGAAAGCGAGTACAGGATGATGATATCCAGGGTTTATCAATCACACTTCGGGGTTGCTCGCACTTCATTCTCCTTCTATTGTTGTCCTAGGGTTTTTCCCCAATTCTGAGATGAGGAGGTCGATCGTCACTTGTGAAATTATGATTAGCTTTATGCACTATTTGAAAAGCATGTATATTGGTTGTACTCTTTTAATCTTTTAATTTTTTAAGTTGTATGGATATGTGACGTGGTATCAATTTCTTTAAAGTTTTGTTCTGTTTAGCCATGTCACCAGCCAAATCATCTTGACTGACGAATTTTGTTCAACTTTAACATTTTTCGTTAGGGTTTTTAATAAAATATAACAGAATGATATATTATTATATTTCAGTGCTTTAAATGAGTCCCCGTGGAGAACGGGGAGCTACTTGAGAGAATTGAGCGAGATGGGTGGCCACTTTGATATAAAACTTAAATATTAGTCATATAATAAATCAATTTGGTAGAAGTTCAATGAAGATTGTTCGGGCAGCAAATTGAAGAAATGAATACTTTTGAAGATAATAAGTTGTAAAAAATTCTCAAAGTCAAATATCGAGCAATCCAGAAAAAGTTATATCGTGAAGTCCATCAAAGTCAGATAGTGAAGTCAAGTGCAAAACCATATCATGAAGTCTAATTTTGTACTAGATCATGAAGTCTAATTCCATGCTATATCGTGAAGTCAAGAATGATGCTATATCATGAATTACAGAATTACACTTCATCGTGAAGTCCAAAATTACTCTAGATCGTGAATTTCAAACTGAGCTATATCTTGAAGTCCAAAATGAACTATATCATAAAGTTTAAGATAAATCATAGTTCACAATATCTTCACTTATCCATTTCACAACAAGAAAAATCAAGGTACAAATTTCCATAAGTGAAGAAACAAATCACTATAGCACATTGTACATGGAGATGGTCCATGGATCAGTGTCAAACTTATAGCTGAACTTGGTAAGAAAGAAAAGAAAATGCACAGCTAAAGATTAGGAGCGTAATACAGAATCATAGTGGTCCTTGTAAAGCTGTAACATGTCTCCTTATAAATAGGAAAACTTACTGTAAACAGTTGTGCACATTTTGTAGTACATTGCATTAACTTATTGTAATTTTCTTTTCTCTATAAGCTGACTCAAGAGTATTGTTCTTGAGTAGAATTCAAGAAAACAACATTTTTTTCTTGGAGTTGTAGCCGTTTAATTTATTTATATAAACTAAGTTGGACAAAATATCTTAGTTAATTTACTTGTTTGATTATTTACTTTGATATTTGTATTTTGATTTTAACTTCTAAAAATTAAACAATTTTTTTTGAAACTAGTCATTCACCGACCCTCGACCTAATTTTGAGATCCTTGTTTTCTAACAAAGCCCTTACCCGCTGGTTACAAGAGTATTTCTTGTAATATAAACTTTCATAGAAATTTAGATCCGATGGGGTTTTTTGGAAAATTTAATATCGAGATTGACGTGTACCAGATGCTAGATTTGGATAAATGCAGGCTATTGGAGGTGACCTTAAGAGACATCGCTCAACTTTTATTTCAAAGGCTAGGATCAGTGGTGATTTCATCGTGGGAGCAGATGAAAGTACCGTTCCACCGTCAATTCCAATTCACTATGAAATACACCCAAGCGTTAACGGTGTTGGCGAATGTAAGAGAGAAAGGAAAACCTTGCAAGTTTATTTTAAGAAGTTCAACGTTGAAGTGTTAGAATTAAGAGGAGCTACAAATGAGAATCTAAAGAATTTTTTGATCGCTGGTCTATGCATAAGAACAAACTTCTGGAAGCACGTTCAAGGAAGGAGTCTTAATACTCTCGGAGAATTCTATGAGCAAGTGGAGTCCTTAAAGTTTGTTAAGGAATCATCTCAAAATGGTTTTCTTAGAAGACCTTTCCTAAAGGATATGTGGGTCATTACTTCTATTTATCACCTATCTATGAAGTTCCCTACACCCAGTGGTATAGAGTGCATTTAGGGCTATCAGGAGGACTCAATGGAATATTATAACAAGTCGGTCTAAGAATTCTACAAGAAGAATCCTAAGCAGAATGAAAGGATCTATATGTCATGCTATTTGGATAAGTCAAATGAGGAAGACATAGAATATGAATACATAAAATATCAAGACACAATAGATGAAAACGTGAAAAGAGAAGGTGGAAACTTGGCATTCAAAAAAGTAATTTTGAAAGATCCTCCTAAGGAAGATGTCTAAATTGAAAGGATGGAGAAAGAATCAGCGCAAGAGCTGGATGACGGGAAAATGAAATGGAAATTTAATTCCAGTTTGTGTAAGTCATTTAGTTTATACAATGCTGGAGTTATGAATGAGAAGTGGGGATTATTTAAGTAAGACGCGGTTTCGGCCCCTTGGTCACTTACTTATATATGACTATAGAGGGCTCAACATGAATAGTAAACTAGTACCAATAAAATATCTCCTAGCCTAGAGGGTATTGCAAAACGCAATGCGCATGTTTGAAAATTTTGTTTGTATTTCAAGACTTGAATATCATTCTTGTCGTTATGTTTATTTTAAGATATGAATTACAAAGGAAAAGTCGCATGAAACTCGAAGACAGTTTCTGAGCATGCAAAGAAGACGGAGCCACATAACCAAACAAATTCAAAGCTGCAACACCAGATTCAAGAGCATCCAAAAAAATTGAAAAACAGAGTTACGATTCCAAACAAACCAAAAACTTCCAAAAAAATCAAAAGATGCAACAACAAAAGAGAAATCGTCCAAAGACGTAGCAACCAAAGAGAAAACCAAGCAATCAAATCAACAAAGTAGCAAATATGCAACCATAGAAAACCTTAATTTTCTCTCTTTTCCCTATAATTTATCATGGTATAAATAGATATAGGGTGTGTTTGGTATTGCTGTTGCAGACAGCAACAGCAGTTTTTCGCTGAAAAGCAGTTAAAAAACTGTTTGGTAAAATTTAAAAGCTGCTTTTCTAAAAAGTGCTTTTGGCTTAAAAGCTGCTGTTAGAGAAAGCAAGTCCCCCATGCTTTTAGAAAAAGCTGATTTTCAGCTGTTGCGGGAAGCAGATGCTGATTTCACCATCAAACCTTACCAAAAGCATCATTATTTTTAATTTTTTGCATCAAAACATATACGAATCAAAAAAATTACCAAACAGTCATCTGATTTTTACAACAGCACTTTTTCCAGCAGCACTTTTTATAACAGCACAACAATTTTTAACAGCAATCCCAAACAGAGCCATAATTCGATCCGGGATAGGTTCATGATGAGTTATATTGTGTTAGTTTCCACATGTTGGGTTTAAAACATGTGTTATGATTATTGTTTCTTCTCATCTTATTCTTATTCAAATCAGTTATTTTTCATTTTCTTGGATGATTTTGAGTTTTAATCATTACTATTATTTTTTTCTTTGATTTGGTTGGATTTCTGATAGGCAAACAAAATTGATTTTGGTTGAAGTTTTTTTTTTCTACTTGGGACTCTAATAAACACTCTCGTGTCTCTTTGATGATATTGGCTCATCGATAATATTTTTTTTTCTTTTTTCCCTCCCATCTTCCTTTGCTCTTCTCGTGTTGATGATGGGGGTAGCACTAGGCATGTCGGTATACTTCTCTGCCTTTTATTTTTTATATGGTGCTCTAGGCACAGTGGCCCTACAAGGGATTAATTAATTTATTTGGTACTCTAGGTACATTGGCCCTTCGAGAGATTTATTAGTTTATTTGGTGCTTTAGGCACATTCGCCCTTCGCAAGATTGATTTAGTTTATTCGGTGCTCTTGGCACATTCCCCCTTCGCGAGATTGGTTTAGTTTATTTGGTTCTCTAGGAATATTGACTCTTCGAGGGATTGGTTTAGTTTATTTGCTACTCTAGGCACATTGGCCCTTTGAGTGATTGTTTAGTTTATTTGGTGCTATAGGCACATTGGTCCTTTGAGGGGTTCTTTTAGTTTATTTGGTGCTAAAGGCATGTTAATTTAGTTTATCTGGTGCTCTTCGCACATTGGCCATTCGGGAGATTTGACTAGATTTGGATAAAGTTTTTAATGGTTGTGGATTTGTTTTAATTTTAAAGTTTCTTTGGTTATTGGATAACATGGATGATTCTCTTCTCCGCATCATTGGATTTCTGATTAATTATGATTTCGATTTGGATACACCTAAAGGGAAAGTAAAGGGCAAAAGAATTGGGTTGATTCCTCTCATACCATGATAAAGTATGTAGAGGAGAAAAAATGTAGGATTTTATTATAACACGGCTTGTTCTAAATTACAATAAAAGAGGGGTTTATATAGCCAACAACCAAATATAATAAAGGAAAATATCTAAACAATGAAACTATCCAATAATATAATATCATTATACATGTTAACAGGTTGTTCGCTTAAGTTTTATAAATCATTAATAGCTCAATGTTAAACTCTTTGTGGAGAATGTATTGATGGATAAAGAGATAATAATGCTAGAAAAATTAGAATGGACATCGCCTCTTAGACATCGGTTGCTTCTAGGGCCAATGTAAAAGGTGTTTTCTACATCGGTTTTGGGCAACCGTTGTCTTTTGTTGTTATAAACATCAGTATTTGAGCCCAACCGATGTTATATGTCTGTTTTAAAAAATTAATCAGCACGCCTTCCCCGTTGCCCCCCTTAACCAAATAATCGATTCCCTCCATGTTTCCCCCCTTATTTTTTGCCTTAGTAAAATTCTACCCCCTTTTTTTACAAACATCTTCCCCCTCTTTTTAATTAGAAAAAATAAAAATAAAAATAAAAAACAGAAGACAGAAAACAAAAAACTCTCATCTCTCACTTACGTCGAGAACACCCACCAAGAACTGGTTGCTCTCATTTGCCACCATTGCTCTCATTTCCCTCTGTTCTCTCATTTTCTTATAGATCTCCCTCATTGCTCTCATAAAATTGGGGGTTTCATTGCATTAGCGTAAATCAAAGTCGAAGTCAAAATTTAAAGTTGGAGTTCAAGTCGAAGTTCAAGTTGAAGTTTAAGTTGGAGTTCAAGTTTAAGTAGGAGTTTAAGGTTGGAGTTCAAGTCTGATATTGAAGCTAAGTTGGAGGTTAAAGCATGAATTAGGTAAGTTTTAAACCCTAATTTCAGAATTGGGTGTTTCAGTTTGAAACCTTAATTTTTTTAATTTTTAATTAGTTGAGTGATTGTTCTTATTGTGCATGAAACTATCTGGATCTGCATCTGCATGAAACACTTCTTGTTTGAGTTTCTTGTCATTTGTATGTTGAGTACTTTTACCAGATACAAACCTGACAGTGTTTTTACTTGTTTAGAAGAAGAAGAAATTAGGTTGTTACAATCATATAGTTACAGATTCACATCTGGGCTTATTTTCTGTAGTATGTTGCCATCCAAATCAGGTAAAAAGAAGTTAAATAGAAAGTTAAATAATGGATATAGTTATATTAAATGGCATGGATTATTAAGTTGGCTTAGTCAAGGCTTCAGAATTACGGGAGAGGATTGCTTAAAGAATTTAAATCACATATGTTAGATATATTTGAGATGTCATGTCTAATATGATTTTTGTTTAGTTTTCAGAACTTAACAACAGGACATATCAGGACTTACTGAAATCAGGACTAACTGAAGTCAGAGATTAATATCATAAATTAAGGTCATATCAGAACTTAAGTGCGGGAAGACTTTTAGATAAGGAATGAAGCTGATTTACAGGAGAAGATCGAGACTAAAACAAAAGAAGATATGCATGGAAAGAGTTAGAAGACTTGAAGACTTGTAGATGATATCTGATTGATATATTTTAGGAGACACAATTGTATTCCATATCAATTAGAATATATCTTGTAACTGTGTACTATATAAACACAGACTTAGGGTTTACACTATATGTGTTATCATTATCGAGAAGATTATACATTGTAACCTAGCAGCTCTTAGTGATATTTGTTCATCACTAAGAGAGAACAACAGTTTATATTGTAACATAGTTTATTGAATATACTTGATCTTTGTTACATACTTGTGTTAAATCGATTTGATTGTATAAACACTATATTCAACCCCCTTCTACAGTGTTGTGTGACCTAACAATTGGTATCAGAGCTTTTCTGTTAACACACATACAGTAAAGATCCGAACAATCATGTCTAAAGAAACACAAACTCCAACCAAGCCCACCAAAACTCAAGAAACTCAAAACACTCAAACCCACAGTCAATATGAGACTATTAGAGTTCCCATACTGAGACCTTCTGAGTATCCCATATGGAAAGTGAAGATGGCTATGTTTCTGGAAGCTACAGATCCAGAATACCTTGATAGGATTAATGAAGGACCATATAAGCCTACCAAGCTCTCTGTTGTAGTTGCAGATCAACCAACAAAGTCCATACCAAAGAAGAAAGGTGATTACACAACTGAAGACATCTCATCTATTTGACATGACATTATCAATGGCACTATGCAGCAAATGCCTGGGAACTGATGCAATCAAAAAGAACAGGCGGACTATACTCACTCAAGAGTATGAGCACTTTGACTCAAAAGCTGATGAGTCATTAACTGATTTATATAACAGGTCTGCCAAACTCTTGAATGATTTGTCACTTGTGGACAAGGAATATGATCTTGAAGATTCAAATCTAAAATTCCTTTTAGCTCTTCCGAAAAATTGGGATTTGAAGTCTACTACCATAAGAGACAACTATGACCTTACTGAAACTACTCTTGATGAAATTTATGGTATGCTCAAGACTCATGAACCTGAGATGGATCAAAGGAGCAAGAGGCATGGAAGAAAGTCAAGGACAGTTGCTATTAAAGCTGAGGAGGAATCTCCTGAAGTGGCTACCTCAAAAAGGGGCAAAGGAAAGACTTTCATCATAAAGTCTGATTCAAAGTCATCATATTCTGATGATGATGATTTAGAAACTGAAAGTTATCTGAAATAGTTGTTGATGCAGAGATGATGCAACTATGTGCTCTTATGGTGAAAGGTATCACAAAGATAGCCTACAGGAAGTTCAGAAAGGGAAAGAAGTTTTCCAGGAAAGGTGGAAATTCTGATAAGAAAGGATTCAGAAATTCGAAAGTCTGACAGAGGAGATAACTCAAATGTCAAATGCTACAATTATGGTGAAAGAGGCCACATATCTCCTGACTGCAAGAAAGGAAAAAGTGACAAAGGAAAGGCACTTGTCATAAAGAAGAAAAGCTGGACATACACTCACTACTAGAAATAGTAGATACGACATCGGTGCTTAGTCATCGGCATGTAATGCACCCGATGTTAAAATGTAGTTTAATATCGGTTTTATAAAAAGCGATGTTAAATACATATACTGATATCAGTTTCACTTAGTAGCGTTGTCTATGTTCAGAAATTAAAAAGGCCACAAATATGCTTTTAACTTTGACATCGATTGATTTTGTTAACTGTTGTCTAAGACCTTTTTTTAAAAAATAAAATTTAATTGTCTTTTTTCCCCCAATTTCAGTACACTTTCCCCCCTTTAATTTTAACAAAAATTTCACTTACCTTATTCCCCCCTTTTCCAGAATCAATTTTCCCCCCTTTTCAGTACACAATTTCCCCCTTTGCCAAAAATATTTCCCCCCTTTTAACTCATTTTTATTTCCCCCTTTCATAAAATATCTCCCATTCTCTCTCAATCCTCAAATATCGACTCTCTCTATCTCCTCAAACCATGAATGAATCTCAAACACCCGACTTTCTCAAACCCCAACTCTCTCTCCCTCCTCTCTACTCTCTCTCTCTCTCTCACTCTCTCTCTCTCCCCTTTCTCTCCTTTCAAAACCCTAACTTATACCTCCTAATCGAGATTAATCCTATTTAACCCTAAATCATGTTTGAAATTGTCAGATTCGTGCAAAATAACCTTGAAAGGATCTATAAAATAGTCTTTGATAATTTTCTCTGTTGATTTGACTTTTTGTTCTTGTTATGCAGCCTCTGTATGTAGTGAATCCCATTCATAGCACCCAAGGTTCTTCCCGTTCATAGCACCCAAGGTTCTTCCCTTTCTTTTTATTTATAAAATTTATTTAAATCTTGTGAATTTGATTTTTTGATATTTAGAATTTAGATCTTTTGAATATGCATGGGGTTTTTGGGGTTTTCATTCAATTCTTTGTTCTTGAGATTTGTTCTATTTTGTTTATTATATGTATATATATGTATATATGTCACACTGGGTCTAATTAGAGCTATTATTGTTTGTTGTATATAAAAAAAGAGTTTTGATTTACGGCTGAATCTAATTGGAATCATTGTGTTTTTAGTACAAGGAGGTTCAATCTTGTGAATGAGGTTGCTTATGGAACGGGTTCAGTAGAAACCATATCTTGCTTCTATCTTGTCTGTTTAGTGTGTGTCTGTTGGATTTTATAATTAAATAGACATTAAATTGGATATTTTAATTAGATACAGGATTTTTACGAGGACTTGTTTGAGCAGTTAAGCAAGTATGGTGAATTTAAGAGCTTGAACATTTGTGACAATCTCGTTGACCAAATGGTATGTGTTTGTACTATGTCTTTTATACATATATATATATGGTTAAATTCATTTTAAATAATGTGTGTGAGCTTAATGACTTTACTTTGAACCAGGTGGGGAATGTTTATGCTCAGTTTAGAGAGGAGGAACATGCTGCAGCTGTTGTACAAGGCCTCACTGGAGAATTCTACGCAGGCTAGTTATTTTACTCATGTTTCTATTATTTTCTATGTGCAACACTTTTCAATATTTCAATACATTTTCAGACCGTAATTAAAATCACTTTGCAGTCTTTTTTTTAATTTTATGATGAATAATGTTCATACTCCGTGTCCAGTGTATGTATTGTGTTTACTACTAGCTCAAATAAAAATATTTTGTGATGAGTTTCTTTCTGTTTGAAGAACTAGAAGTATTTGATCAGATTTTAGATTTTATTCTCACTCATAGTCATTACCAGAATATTTGCAGTCATGGTAACAAATTTAAGCAATTGATGTTCATGCCTTATAAGGCATTTTTCATATATTAGTAGAAAAAGTAAGCTGAAAAGGGACATTCCTGTTAAAGATTTTTGTACTACCCATTTTAGCCTACTTTAGTTACAGGGGTGGTCGTAGTTTCTAGATGCCAAATTATCTTTTGGACTTGCAAAAATGACAAAGGAAATGACACTGATTTATACTTTCTTATCTATTTAATTGATAGAATTATCTTTGCTTGTAGGCTGATTTTGGCTATCAGCAACAGCTGGTACCAGGGATGAGGCCTGGTGGAGGTCCGTTGCCAAATTTATTCATGTCAATGGTGTAGTAAGGTAATTAACTGCTAATCATCAGATATAAATGGAAAAGAACTTTCACAATCAGTAAGTGTCCATTAAAATTTGAACTTAACTTTCTTTTGCTTCCAAGCATTTTTTACTGTAATATATCACCTTACATGTAAGACAGTACAGAGTATTTAATCCGTTACTAAAAAATTCAAATTAATCTCCCTTTCTAGTGTTTCTGCTAGGTGTTTATTGAAAAAGGGATTTTTAGTTAATACTCCTTATTTCATATTAATAAATATCAAGCCAACTTAATGAAGAGCTAATATGTTAGTGTTCATGAAAATTATTACCCAGTCATATATAAATTATAAGGTTTATATTGCATGGCATAGACTTGATCGTCCTAGTAAGAACCTGAGCAAATAATTATGATACAATTTTGGTACAACATCAAAATATAAATAGATCGACACCCATAGTTAATTGGGCTTTTAAAGTCACTCTGAACAGTTATATATGGTTGTACAGACTGCATCTTGGATAATGTCAAGAATAATGATGGAAGAGCAGGGCCTATAGTATTGCTATGAGCCTGCAAACCGGTTGTGTTCAATCATGAAGGTTTTGATGACGTAACTGAAAAGATGCATGATGAACGGTCTCCTACAATTTTGAAGAATATTATTCAATGTTATGTCATACTGTCCGATGATCCACGGTTAGCCAGCAACCTTTTTAAGCATATATGTCAAGCTGTTGTGTGTTTCTATAACGTTCTTATAGTTATTGTCTTATCAATTTAGAACGTGTGTAAAAAATGTCTCTGACCTTGGGGCTTTCTGGTTGCTGTACTTAACAAACGTAATTTGATATGATTTGAATACAACAGGGGTTTCCTCCTTTTGAGAAGCTTCATTTCGCCAATATTAACGACTGCTCCATATATTGAAGCCCTTTGTGTAAGTCCATCTAGATGATCTCTTATATACATGTAAAAACTGGACTCTTTTTTTCTCCATCATCTACTTACCTAGTACTGCTTAATAACATGTTTAGAGCATATTGATGTACAAGAATCGAAGGAGCCATGTAAATTAAAGGAGCAAGTAGACCCTGTTAACTGCTCATGGATTCGATGCTCCTCAGATCATTAAGGTATCAGTATGAAGCATCAGTTTTATAAATTGGATCACCGAGGTGAATTAAATTTATTAAATAAGTAACAAATATTGATGTGTATCATTATTTATCAATTACTTGTAGAAAAACATCTATATCTAGAGTTATTTGTTTTTTCTTTATTTTGCGTGTTTCTTATTTTCATTTTGCTGTGGTTAATTAAGTTTGCCCTTAATGAGAATATATAAATAAATAAAACTACAAGGGTGCATTCTAGAGATGATGATTTTGATGTGGCTATGTTTTCACAGTACATTACCATTACACATAAGATTAGACCTTATTTTGCACTATTAGTTAGTCACACATTCTGCACAAATTTTTAGTTTAACTTGTTTCCTATTTAATATAGACATGGGTAATGTAGGGAACCAAGGTGTCGTAAGCAGTCCTCTAGACAACAAACTTCCAGACCTGGGCCAAAAAGGAAGCACCTTCAAGCGGCAAAAATATACTCTTGGTTGAGGATCACATACAACTACATCATTTTCCTGGACGCTAACAACACATATTTTTCAATTTGATCTTCGTACCTCTCATATAATGCTAGAATTGTAAGAACAATGACAAGGCGTGCCAAAGTTTCCATTTGTATTAGTTACATACATGTACACTTATGATTATTGATACAAAAATAATTGTGAACTATGCTACTTCTAGTTGTCCAGTGAAGAAATTTCATATCAGTGTAGCTTTATGTTTATGTTGCATTGTTTGGTATTTTTTTTGTTTGTAAATCTAATTGGTTCATGTGGATGTGAACAGTATCAGGATGGCATGCAATATACAAAATATTAACATCACATTGGTAAATATAAAACGATGTAAAAAATATAAGAAAGACATCAGATAAAATAATATTAAAAGAAAAAGAACTAAAAAACCGATGTGAAATAGTCATTTGACATCGATTCTGAAAAGCAACTCAATGTATTTTAAGTCAAATAACATCGGTTAGAGAAATTGGATGATGTTAAACAAAAAGACTTAACATCGGTTTCGTGAAGAACACCCATGTCTTATCCATCATTTCACATCGGGGGGCTATTTTAGCCAATGTCTAATCAAATATTTCACATCGGCCAACTAATCCAACTGATGTCTCATCTAGCATTTCACATCGGTTTGTTCGAAAGAATTTTAATAAATGGCTTTTACAGCTTGTAGGTTTCATGTTTTAATGGATAAATACCTCATAATATACTCATATTCACCAAAAAATACTGTAATATAAGCTGAAATTTATTGCAAAGACATCACATTTAATCTTAAAACCGATGTATAGCACTGTAATAGACATTGGCTGTTAACCGATGTCAAAGGCTGATGACATTTAACATCACACGTGAAGATATCGGTTCAGATTTTTTTTAACATCGGTTCTGAACCGATGTCTGATCCCATATTTCTAGTAGTGACTTCAGATTCTGAACATGAGGTGAACTATGCCTTGATGGCAAATGCTGATAGCAGTACTAAAACTGCTGAATTGAAGGTCCCTCAAACAACTTATGCTTTTCATACTGATGATATTATTGAGTTGAGATTATATCTTAAAACCATGTTCATTAGTTATAGAGATCAGACTTTAACATGTGAAAGATTAATATCTGAAAATCTTGCTTTTAAAAAGAGAAATGATTATTTAGAATATGAGTTAGTTTTTCTTCATCAAATTAAGAAAGAAAGAGATGATGCTTTGTATGCTAGAGATGATGTGTTAAAATTGAATGAATCTCTAAAAGCTGACTTAGAAAAGGAAAAAGAGATTATCAGAACTTGGACTAACTCTGGCAGAACAACTCAGAATTTACTAAGTAGTGGAAACTGGAAAGAGGGCTTAGATTATGGAGATGATAAAAGTGAGAAAGGAACTGAACAAATTGAGCCAATTGTTGTTAAACATACTGCTAAGCCAAAGGTAAATCCTGTTAAGTTTGTAGAAAAAACTGTAAAATCTGATTCTAAAAAGATGAAAGAGTCTGGGACAGAAGTCAAAGAAAAGTCAACTTCTGACAAATTAAAACAGGATAAACCAGCTGAAGTAAACATAGGCTTAATGACAAAGAAGCAGCTTAAGTATAAGCTGAAAAAGATTAGAAATGTAATCAAGGTAAAGGAAGCTAGGAAAAATAGGAATGGAAAGGAAGGTGTGAATAAAAGCAATAATTATATGCCTGTTCCTAATGCTCCTAGAAAGAAATGTTATAACTGTGGAAACTCTAACCAGCTTGCATCTTTTTGCAGGAAAAATAAAGATATAAACTCTTTACCTCCTAAATCAGGAGTTAAGAATCAGTCTGTTAGGTTTAAACCACAAAATCCTTGTTTTAATTGTGGTAGTTTATGGCATTCCATATACTTGTAAGGAATATCATAGTTTGTACTATGATTATTATCAAATAAAACCTTCTTGGAAGAAAGTTAGTATTATTCCTTCTAGTGTAAAGTCTGATGCAAAGTCTGATAGAAATTCTGATAAACATCATGTTAGCATAAGCTCTGAAATTAAATCCGCCGCAAATGCTAACAAACTTAAAAAGGCCAAAGGATCCAAGCAAGTCTGGGTCCTTAAAACTAACCAATAGTGGTCTTTGTGATTGCAGGGTAACAGGAAAAACATCCTAGTTCTGGACAGTGGATGTTCAGGACATATGACTTGAAATAAAGCCCTGCTATCAGACTTTGTGAAGAAAGCTGGCCCAGGAGTTTCTTATGGAGATGGCAACATGGGAAAAACTCTGGGATATGGCAATATCAATCTTGGGAATGTCATCATTGAATCAGTAGCTCTTATCTCAGGACTTAAACACAATCTTTTAAGTGTGAGTCAAATCTGTGACAGAGGTTATCATGTCGATTTCTATGAAGAACACTGTGAAGTTGTAAGCAATTCTACAGGCAAAGTGGTTCTGAAAGCTTACAGGCATGGTAACATTTATGAAGCCAGACTTTCAACAAGTTTTGATGGTTCTGCAATCTGTCTGTTGAATAGTGCATCAATTGAAGAAAGCTGGAATTAGCGCAAAAGACTCTCTCATTTAAATTTCAACAACATAAATGAGCTAGTAAAGAAAGATCTTGTGAGAGGACTGCCAAAATCAGTATTTTCTCCTGATGGCCTTTGTGATTCATGTCAAAAGGCAAAACAAATAAAATCTTCATTCAAGAGCAAAACTGAATATTGAGCCTTATCACCTACTGCATGTTGATCTATTTGGTCCAGTCAATGTCATGTCTATTGCAAAGAAGAAATTTGCTATGGTTATAGTGGATGAGTTCACTAGATACACTTGGGTGTATTTTTTTCACAAGAAGAATGAAACTACATCTACTCTAACCGATCATGTCAGACAGCTGGATAAGTTGGTCAAAGATTCTGTTAAAATCATAAGAAGTGATAATGGCACTGAGTTCACGAATTCAATCATGGAAGAGTTTTGAAAAGAGCATGGAATAAAGCAGGAATTTTCTGTACCTGGAACTCCACAGCAAAATGGAGTTGTAGAAAGAAAGAACAGGACTCTCATTGAAGCTGCACGGACTATGCTTGATGAAGCAAAGCTACCAACCTACTTTTGGGATGAAGCTGTGCAGACTACTTGTTTTACACAGATATCTACACTCATAAAAAAACATGGAAAAAAACCATATGAGATGGTGAAGAAAAGAAGCCAAATCTGAAATACTTTCATGTATTTGGTTGCAAGTATTTTGTTCTTAAGACTCATCCGGAATAGCTGTCAAAATTTGATCTAAAAGCTGATGAAGGAATTTTTGTTGGATATCCACTTTCCACAAAAGCCTTCAGAGTCTACAATTTAAGAACAAGGGTTGTCATGGAATCTATCAATGTATCTGTTGATGATAAGAAGATAACCGAACTTGAAGATTTCAATGATCATGATCAGCTGAGATTTGAAAATGAAGATTTAAATTCTGATTCTGTAAATTCTGATGACTTAAATCCTAATCCTGTAAGTTCTGACGGGTTAAGTTCTGATGTCATTGAAACTGTGGTAACTACTCCAAGGGAAAATGCACCTGTCCAGGGGGAGCAAGATGAAGATCCTACCACAACTCAAGACTCTCAAGAAGCATCAGAACCTGTCACTGGCTCTTCAAGTTCTGATTCATCAAGTTCTGATGAGCCAAACTCTGATAATTCTAGAAACTCTGATTCTTCAAATCCTGAAGGATCCAACTTAAATTCTGAAGTCTTAGAGAGCATAACTACAGGGGGGAGCATCAGAAAATGCTGATGGAGACAGCATGGATCATGGGGGAGGTTCCAGTTCTAGAGAACAACTTTAATCTTCAAGGAAGTGGACCAAATCACATACACCTGACTTAATAATTAGAGATCCTGAAGCAGGTGTCAGAACTAGAACTGCAACATCAAATGAATGTCTCTATCATTCCTTTCTATCTCAGACTGAACCAAAGAAAGTGGAAAAAGCTCTTCAAGATACTGATTGGGTGCAAGCAATGCAGGAAGAGTTAAATAAATTTGAAAGAAATAAAGTCTGGACCCTAGTGCCAAGACCAAAGAACAGATCAATTGTTGGCACAAAATGGGTGTTCAGAAACAAAACTGACAGTGATGGCATAATTACAAGAAATAAAGCAAGGCTGGTTGCTAAAGGCTACTCTCAACATGAGGGTATTGATTATGATGAAACATTTGCACCACTTGCTAGATTAGAAGCCATAAGAATCTTTTTGGCTTATGCTGCTCATAAAAAGTTCAAAGTCTTTCAACTGGATGTGAAAAGTGCTTTTCTCAATGGAGAATTGGAAGAAGAGGTATATGTTGAACAACCTCCAGGATTTGTAGATCCAAAATTTCCTAATTATGTATACAGACTTGACAAAGCACTTTATGGCCTTAAGCAAGTTCCGAGAGCATGGTATGAGACTTTAGCTCAATTCCTTCTGGAAAGTGGATTTAACAGAGGCACAATTGATAAAACACTTTTCTATCTCAACCATGGAAAGGACTTACTTTTAGTATAGATATATGTTGATGATATCATATTTGGTTCTACAAATGCCAAACTCTGTGAAAGGTTTACAAAGATAATGCAGTCAATATATCAAATGAGTATGATGGGAGAAATTAGTTATTTTTTGGGACTTCAAGTCAAGCAAAATGAAGAAGGTACTTTCATAAATCAATCCAAGTACACCAGAAATTTACTCAAGAAATTTGGAATGCAAGATAGTTCAACTGCATCCACTCCCATGGCCACTACAACCAAGTTAGATAAATATACTGGTTCATCAGTAGATATTACTAACTATAGAGGTATGGTTGGTTCTTTACTCTATTTAACTGCAAGTAGACCTAATATCATGTATGCTACCTGTCTTTGTGCAAGATTTCAGGCTGATCCAAGAGAACCTCATCTAATAGCTGTGAAAAGAATTTTCAAGTACCTCAAGGGTACAACAGATCTAGGATTATGGTATCCTAGAGAATTAGATTTTAAGCTAATAGGTTACTCAGATGCAGATTTTGCAGGATGCAAAATAGACAGGAAATGCACTAGTGGAAGCTGCCAATTTCTTGGAGGCAGATTGGATTCTTTGTTTAGCAAGAAACATAAATCAATTTCCACATCAATTACAGAAGCAGAATATATTGCTGCAGGAAGCTGTTGTGCACAGATTCTTTGGATGAAGAATCTGTTACTGGACTATGGGTTAGAATTTTCTAAAATATCTATTTACTGTGATAATCAAAGTGCTATTTCTATGACAGGTAATCCAGTTCAACACTCAATGACAAAGCACATCAGCATTAGGTACCATTTCATAAGGGAACATGTAATGGAAGGTACAGTGGAATTGCATTTTGTTCCAACAGATCAAAAACTAGCAGATATCTTCAAAAAACCACTATGTGAAGCTACTTTTACAAGACTGGTAAATGAACTTGGAATGGTTTCAGGTTCTTTCTCTAAATCTGCTTAGTTTTTGTTCTCATGCATAAGACTTTATGATCAGTGTTTACAGATTGTCTTATCTTCATGTAATCTTTGCTTAAATTGTAATACATTAAATACTGATTGTTATATGATGTGGATCTATATACTCTGATAGTGTTTTGAATGTTCTGTGACTATTCAATCCAATGAGGAAACTGTGCTAGATGCTGACCTAGTTTTCAACATACTAGAAATCCCATGTTTGAATTAGTTGTTTATGTGGAAATTCATTAACACAAGCAAATTCTGATGTTGAGCTTAGTCAAATTTACTTTGTGTATCTTATTACTAAGTCACAAACTAGATTCTTGCTTCTTATATGTCAAATTCTGATGTCAGTAAATCTTAAGGATGAACCACATGCTTGATAAGCCTCACTTATCTGAAGAGAATAAAAGAAAAGAAAATTGAAGTCAGGTACTCCTTTGAGATCTAGAGTAAATATGTGGAAGGGAAGACCCAAGTGCATTGCTGGTATTAAGTAATATGCATTAGAAAAGCAAATAAATTTTTCTTGGTGACTTTTCACATTCTCTGATTACTGGAGAAATACTCTGATAATAGCATAAATTCTGATAGCAATTGTGACTCACTTACACTGAGAAGCCACTGTAAAAAGGAATTTCAAAAGATGCAAAAAATGAGCACAAGCAGTTGAGGTGTATTCTTGCATAAATTTATTCTATATTAGACTTCATTATTAATGACAGATTTTAAACACTTCTCTTAGTTATGCCTTATTTCTAAGATGTACTGAAGTTTATCAGACTTTAATCTTTATCTGATATTTTGTTAATGCACACACTTTCACTCCATATGAATGATGAAAATTACAGTGGTGATTAAGTTGTTTTTGACAAACAGTTAAGTGTCATTTGCATAAAATTCTGAGGACAAGTTCTGATGGAAGTTCTGATGCTTAAACTCTGAAGAAACAAGTCAGTATTTGTATGAAGAATCACAGAAACAAACATTCACTTTTTGAGTACAGAAGCCATGTTGTGATGACCGTTAAAATCTGATAATAGTCAAGTTCTGATATTAAATCCTGATGCAAACTCTGATGCTTACGTGGCATTATTTATTTACTTGACTTATTTGTGGTAAATACTGTAACTGTCATATTTTATCAGAATATAATTAGGTGAGATAAAAACAGTCATAATCATTTAGTAAGTGGGAAGCGTGTTTTCCTTGAAACACTACATATGCACATTTATTACTGCTTAATACCCGTGCCCACTAATAATTTTTTGACTAATGATATGCTGCCAGGTGTCTAAAGTCTGTTCTGCTTCCATTATAACTGTTGTAAAAAAGAGAGTATATATATGGGAGTTAAAAGATTTTATAATCTTTTATCTACTTTTCTTACTCTAATCTCTCTTATTCTCTCTCTCACTAATATTCTCTGAAGCTATTTTCTTACAGGCCTTTTATCAAACACCTTGTGTACACTCTATTTTCTCACTTATTTTTCACAAAAATGGCACCCAAAGACATCATTTTTAATGGAGCTAAGTTTGTTCATAACAACTACTTGGCTATACTGAGCAAGGATGAAGCCCCATCAGAACTTCACTTCATCCAAGATTTTCTATCTGGAAGTGAGATTGGGTATGCTTTGACCCAACCTAAAGCAATCTCAGGGACTCAGGTGCTGGAGTTCTGGAGGTCAGGAGTTTATGATGATGGTGGTGCTAATGAGACCCCAAGCATCATATTTATAACATGGGAGGATGCACATGTGGTGACTTTGGCCACAGTTCGACAAGCACTCCAATTGCCAGAAAACTGTACTTATTCAACAGTTGAAGAGCCAGCTCTTCAACAGCTACTGGCCAATCTGGGCTATGAGAAAAGTTTGTCAAAGCTTGGGCAGTTGAAGAGACCCTACATCAGGAGGGAGTGGAGCTTCTTCTTTGACTGCATCACAAGAACCTTTGCAAATAAGTGTTCAAACTTTAATGCAATTCCTATCCCAAGTCAGTAAATTGGGTATGCTCTGATTACTCGATCTCATTTTGATTATGCTAATGATGTACTAGTATTCATAGGGGATAGGATGACAGAAGATAGAAATACTATATATTTTGCTAGATTTTGCCAACTTATTTACAGCTTCTGTAACTCTGATACACCCCAACTAGAAAGTCAGTTAATGTCACCATTTAAACTTGCTAAGAGAGCGTTTACTGACTTATTATCTACTGATAATAACAAAACTGTTCTAAGGCCCCTCCAAATTCCATAATCAGTCAAACAGTTTTTAGTAAACTATGATCCATCCACATACACTGCTAAATATCATGATGTCCAACTAACCCAACTTCCATTAGCACCTGCAACCACTACACAAGCAACCACCTCTCAACCAACTCAACCTACCATCAGAACATACTTCCAACCAGCTCAATCCTCATAACAATAACCATCAGCACCTACCATCAGACCTTCATCTTCCAGGCCTAAGAGGGCAAAGTTTGTTTCTCAACCTCCACCAAAGAGAAGGAAGATGATTCTAAGTGATGAGTCAGATGATGAAGAAGCACAAGTTCATGCATCAGAACTTGTGACTGAAGAAGCTGAAGGGTCAACCCATCAGAATTTAGATGAAGCTATGGGTTCAGGTCATTTGAAGAGAAAAAATGTAAGTTCTGATGCAGATCAAGCAACTCCTTCACTATCAAGGAGATTAAAGAAAATGAGAGAAAGAAGGCAAATGGCTAAGCCTCCATCAGAGAATACTGAAGAAGCTGAGGAAGGGGATCAAGAATCTCTGATCTCACAGCCAATTGTACTTGAAGCTTTGCCATCTCCAACTCAAGCTCAAGACACTACTCAAGATACTGTGCTCACACCTCCTGTCTCTCCTATTCATGAATCTGCAAGTTCTGAAATAGATATTCACAATCTGAATATACCAATTGTTCTTTATCTGGAAGCTCCTACAACAGCTCAGCCATCAACAGTCAGTTCTCCTATTCCACAGGCTGAGATTCCATCAACACCTATTCTAGAGATAAATTTTGATGCTTAGAATTTAGATGAAGTTGTTCCAGAATCTCCAGTTACCTAACATACTCTAGTACTGTCAGAAGATAATGACTCTTCTTCAAGTTCTAAAGACAGTATTTCTGTTGATACTCCCGCTCCCATTCTAGGAAAGGAGGCACTTATTGAGAAGTTTTTTAAGCAAGCTGCTCATATTCCTTAGGAAGATACTCATAAAGGTGTGGAGTGGACCAAGAAGTGGAATGAAACTGATTTCATTCCAAGCTCCAAAGTACTGATAGACCATATTGGAAAAGCTGATGAGTTGCTCACAAATTCTGATTTCAAGACACAACTCAAAGTCACAGCTCTGTCTACCAAAAATCTTCAAGGTCTACACTCTGCTACTCATGAAAAGGTTGACAAACTTCTTGAAAAGGCTGAAAAGCTGGATATGGAGACCAAGCTTGATAAAAAGAGGTTTATCAGACCTATTTCTGAGAAAGTTGAAGCCATTGAGAAGATTCAAGAACAGCAACAGGCCCAAATCACTGCGGTCCTGCAGAATCAAGCTTCTCAAAAAGCTCAATTGAATGAAATCCAATCTTCAGTTGAACTTCTTCTCTCTCTCTCTCCTACTACCTGATGATGCCAAAAAGGGGGAGAAGGTGAAGGGTTTTTAGCACATAAATGCAACTAAAACGTAAATTTAAATCTTTAAAAAAAACCGAAACCCTCCGCAGGATCCATGCAAAAAATAATATTTAATTCGTAGTTCAGTATGTTTACCTTAAGAAGCTTTACGTTAATGGAAAGATGGAGGTCTTTAATAGCGATCCAAGAACAATGAACGGAAATCCCTAGCAGCTGCTCCTCAAGTGTGAAGCATTCCACCGGTATCCACCAAGAGTACAATGTGATGGAGGAGGAAGAGGTTGAGAGAATTACTTGCCTCCCTCTTGTTCTACTTTAAATTAGGGTTAATTATTTGTGTTGAGGCAAATAGGGTTTATAATAGTATATTTATAGGCAAAATTTTCAGCTGAAAATTTTCCATAAAATATTATTATTATTAACCCTTTAATTGATCATTCTTATTAACCAATTAACTAATAATTAAAACACCTTTTAATCATTAATCCCTTTTCTAAACACTTTAGAAAAATAATTCTCTCACTTGATTTAATTTTCAAAATTAAATTCTTAATTAATAATATTAAAAATTAATTAAATCTCATTTAATCAATTATTAAATCTGCTAATTAATTATTTATTTCACAAATAAATAATTACCAGCCATTATTAATTAATTCCTCCACCATTAAATCATTCTCTTTTATGGTGTGACCCTGTAGGTTCAATATTAAGCCGGTAGTAGAAATAAATAATAATAAAACTATTTCATCATTATTTATATAAATTCTCTAATTCATTAAATATGATTAATTAATAAATTAATCATATTTATTCTACATCGTGAGGGATACTTCTCAGCATATGGCGACTATCCGGATAATACGAATTCACTGCTTAAAATATCAAGAACCTATTCAGTGAGTAGTTACCGTACAATCAATTTCTTCTACCCTGCAATGTCACGATTAAATACAAGGCATGGAACTTGTGTCAAGCCTATCTTATTTAATCATTTGCTTTCCCATTCACTATGCTTAGTTCCATTTAATGTAAATTAAAAACTCCTTTCTAATTTCATTCACTCTGGCCAGAGAATCCTGAACTGGCATAAGTGGATCAGCATTGAACATTCTCTTCTTTCACTGGAAGGGGTAGATTCTTTATTGATCATACACTATCTTCGTGTACAAATTCCTATACCCAGTAGAGCCCTTATAATTGTCCCTGGAGACTAAGAACTAAACCAAAGCATAGTTCAGTGTACACAAGAAGACTATGATGACCTCAAGTCTAAGGATACTTGTACAACTATCATTATATGAACAACTGCTGACACATGAGTGAACTCCATCAGTTGTTCAGCTGTGTGAGTCATTGTAACACCCCCAAATCCGGGGTCGGGGATCCGGGTTGTCACGAGTTCCATTTCCCTTAATAACACCCAATCTTAATAATTACTCAACTACTCTGTACTATGACCCCACAATAAACACACACACCATACGTTATAGTCTCAGAGATGAACATCCAAAAATAACCACAAGTCATTTTATTCCACAATTATCTGCCAATACACCTTAAAAGGTTTTCTGAATAAATTTATATTTCTTTGCCATTATTACAATTCATAATTATACATAAATCTGGTACATTAGAAGTTGAAAGCCTAGCCTATTGGTAGTTCCTACCTCAGCTATGGCGGCATCAATGCTTCTAGAAAACTGCGGAACGTCTCCTAATCGCTTGCGAATCGGGAGCTTGGTCCTGTTCATCCTTTCTATCTGTTGTTGTGTGATAAAAGAAGAAAGCAAGGGTGAGCAGCAAGCCCACCAAAATAATATGTATAATGATTAATAGTATATGAGCCTTCTCTTAGTACTCATGAAAGTCTTGGTCAAAAGAAATGAACCAAGTTGATATCTTAATGCGATGAAGTCGTAAAATATTCAGTATATATATATAATATATACTTTTCAAAATTTTGGAAGTCCTCTTCCATGCATAATATACACAAAGTCCCAGTGTATAACTGTATAAAAAAAATATCGTTGCAAGGTGATCTCATATATCTAACCTTGTCTCAACGTTTTTCTGAAAATCTTTGTCATACATAAGACAATTATTAATTAGATATAAGTTTAAAAGATGAAGTTACCAAATACTTGACTACACTTATATCATTTATAAAGCTACTTGAACTACCACTGTTTAAAGTATAATGAGCTTTTACCAGTTCATCACATAGATGAGACTACAAGACAAGATTTGAATAGATTAAATCTTTAAAATATTATTAAAGGAAATGAAGTTATGACATACTTCATTAAGTCTGATATATATATATATATATATATCCACATATACATCTTCCTTTATACATTTCCTGAAAACCTCTGTCATGTAAAGTATGAACAGAATTGCAATATCCAATAAGTTTGGAAAGGAAAAGAATTTTGGCATAAACCAGATATCTTGCTGATCAGGCAAAGATACCCATAAGTAACCTTTTCTACTAGTAGATGGACGAATTCCCCACTGGTCATCACCCTGGCCTCAATAGGACCTTATGCTGGACTGCCACTCAGCCACTTATGCATTTGATGGACTCCCACTGAGCCACTTACACTATTATGGACGCCCACTGAGCCCATGTTGCTTATGCCGACTCAATAGATGGACTTACTTCCCGAACGTTGGGTAAGTAATCAAGTCATTTACCAAAACTGCAACCGTGTTGCGAATATAAAATACACCACAGAGCCGGATCCCTCAGGTTTTAAGCGAGTATTTAAATCCCCTTAAAAAGGAAGATCTTAAATATAAAAATGAGTTTTGATATCCGCTCTAACTTTTAAAAATCATTTTGAAGACTCGAAAACACTTTATAGAGTGTTTGGAGTAAAGCTGATTTAATGAAGTAAATCAGTCCCCAGAATATTTAGAAAATGACTGAATATTATTAATTAAATAATATTCCCATAAAGAATAATCTTTATAAAAATAATTGAAGTAGAAGTATTAAAACTTATACTTGAAACGAGTATTAAATAACCAAAGATATACTTATATGAAAGTACTATCTTTATTTGAATAATCGAAAATAAGTTTGATTATTGACACCTTATTCTTTAATAAAATAAAGAATATACCTCAGCAAATAATCAGAGTCATAGATCCTCAAATGAATATTCAAATAATATTCATTAAATAATATAAACTGAGTCATAAGCCCTCGAATGAATATTCAAATAATATTCAATAAATAATATCTAGACATGGCAATGGTCATAATCTAGCAGGGGGTTCTTGGGTCCTAATGTTATGCACAAAAACAGTCTAAAGAAAATCGGACGTTACGACGGCTATGTTTACGCGATTTCCCAAATTTAAACCATTCAAAAACCATCACAATTCAACCTCAAATCAATCATACAACCAACATCCATCCAAAACACATCATAACAGCCCCAACCAATTCAAGTTTAACATTCATACTTATGCCTAAGCTTAACTTTAACCATACTTAAGTTCTTTTAATCAAAACAACAACATTTACCAATCCAACAACATCCCAAAACTCACTAATCTCTACATACACAATTATCAAGCCTCTCATGAACTAAAATACTCATATTATGCTCTTAACATTCAATAACAAAGCTTGGTTAAGAGATTATACCTTCCTTGAAGCTTTTTAACACAACACAAGAGCTTTGAATGCCTAAAGAACCTTGATCCTTGCTTGTATAACCTTAATCTTTCATAAAAATTCAAGAAAACTAAAGTTATTTCTTGAAGGTTACTATTCACCATCTTCTTCCTTGATTTATAGAAAAAGATTGGCTTGGAATTAGATGCTTAAACTTATAGGAAGTATGTAACTATCCATGGGGAAGCTTAGATAATTACCTTGCTAAATAGTAAGTGGTGGAGCTTGGATCTTCAAATTTTAAGAAATGGGCCGAGAGCTAGCTTGGGAAGAAAGAGATTTTTGTGTTTTGTTTGATGAAAATGAAATGATTTGCTTGGTTGGTTGATTTTTGTGTTGTTTTTGGTTAATGACTTAATTAACCTTGATTTTGTGTGGTTATAATTCAACCACACTTCCTTCCCTTCTATGTCATGCTTGTGTCACCTTGCACATGTCATAATGCTCCCACTTGTCCACACCTTGTGGTTTGATGATGTCACAATCCCTGGCTTCTTGTACAAGCTTGTCTCTTGGTCACTTATTTGTTTTACGGTTCGCTTATCTTTCGTTCTCGTTTATCGTTTGAGGGATCATACCCGGGATCTTATTACTTAGGTTCCCTTAACCTTTCTCAATATATTATATTCCTTTTATGATCCTCTCCTATAATCCTTTAATTTCAATCCTTTTTATCCTGTTACCTTATACTCAATTCTCTCCGTATCTTGTGGATTTCCGGGAAAAATCAAAGTGTTCGGAATTGGATTCTGACGATCTTTACATACACTTATATACCACATAGAGAACTAATAATATCCCATAAGATCAATAACAGAACCCCTACATAGCGTGGCATGAAAAGTTTTCTCGTTCAGCAAAAACACTATTCATAAGGGTTTCAAAATTTTCCAAAAATTGGGGTTATTACAGTCTCCCCTCCTTAAAAGGATTCCGTCCCGGAATCAGATAGAAATGAATAGGGATACTTTCTTAGTATTGCACTTTCTAACTCTCAAGTCAATTTTCCCACATTGTGGTTCTACCATCAAACTCATACTAGTTTGATAACCCTTCTCCTAAGCACTTGTTCTTTTTCACTCTATAACCCTTCCTGGTTGCTCCATATAGGTTACGTCGGGTTGCATATCTATGCGCTCATATGCCTCTATTTATCTGGCATCTGAATTACACTTCCTTAACATTGATACGTGAAACGCGTTATGACTCGCTGCATGTTCAGAGTTAGGGCTAGCTCATATGCTAACTTCCCAAACGTCTTAATATATCCAAGGGTCCAACAAATTGTAGACTTAGCTTTCCTTTTTTTTTCCGAACCTCATCAATCCTTTCCAAGGGATACCTATAACATTACTAGGTCCCCTATTTCATACTCTTTATCCTTTCGTGTCAAATCAACATACTTATCATGTCCATCTTGGGCTACTACCAGCCGTCCTCTGATTAGATCTATCATATCCTTGGTCCTTTGGACTACTGCGGGTCCGAGCATCTTGCGCTCTACAACTTCATCCTAACATAAGGGAGATCGACATTATCTTCCCTCAAGGATCTCATAAGGCGACATCTCGATAATGACATATGATCTATTGTCGTAAGATAACTCAATCCGAATTAAGTGATCATTCCAAATTCTTTCAAGTCTATTGCACAGACTTTCATCATAGCTTCTAACATTAGAGCTTTTGCTTTACAATACCCATTCTTTCCAGTTCGTAATTGCTACTACCTTCCGTACATAATATTATACTGGTTATACTTTTGCTCGTTAGCGTTCTATAACCTTTTAATAACCACGTCAACCTTAGTATCACGAATGTGTTTCCATTCCGCATACTACCACCACTTTATTACTCCTTTTTCAGTTATTTCTATTTTCCAAAATTTGATCAATCAAATAGAAGTAAAGGAATTTGTTGAGAGATCACTATGATCATGAACACTTGTTATATCGCTTAGTTAGTACGGAAGGTGGCCAGCCTTTAGTACTTGACAAGCAATTAAACAATAGCTGGTATCCTACTCGGCTTCTATCACACAGATAGATAGTCATTCGGCAATACCTCCCCTTCTGGAAGGGTTGTTCTTCTCAGCTTACATGAAATGAAAAGAAGAGAAAAGAACGAATTGAAGAGAATTGTATATATGAAAAAAATATATTGCCACAAAATATCTGGCTTGGAACCTACCTCTGAACTATAGAGGTTTGTCATAGGAGAACAAAACATATACGTATTTATATCAGCATCAAGCATTATAGCCTCGTATTTCCCATGCCTAAATATTTTCGCTATCCCGTCCATCATTCTATGGACCCACACTCTTCCTCGAGCTTATACATAATCACCTTTGAAACTCCCTCGACATCGAAAATCGAATCTGGGATCTCATTCTATACATCATCGTTACTAGAATTCTATGCTTGCACCGCAACCTTCCTCGTATAATAATACGACTCTCTATTGATAAGAAAGAATAATTATTCACTAGGTAGATACTCTACTTAATTAGTCTATCAATGATAAACTTATACACTACCACGACCCGATTAGTGGTACTCAATCTCAACACCCATTCCAATACAACTCTCACGGTTGTAATCAGCTCATTACTCGCAGAATCATTGCTGCCTTACTATGGTCCACCACTGACCTACTGTAGTCATTCACTTTCCATGAAGTCTTAATAGCTAACCATACGGAGTCCATACATCTCGTATCTAATTCTCCTAAGGAGTTAACATAACCACCAATCACAATTCATGAAGGACACTCCAAACTCTGACGTACTTTCATGACATGAAGTAGATAAAATTGCAGAAGAGTTTCAATCAAAGCAACGATAGCAGGTTAATACCATTCTTAATCATATGCCTTAAATAGAAGACTTAACTCAAAGGTTCGTCTAGTCCTTTTTGAAACATGGTCCTGGCTTATCTCAAGATAGGACCTCCTAAGATAGATAGCCCGCTCATGGCGATTACACGAATTAAACCTTTACCAACTACTATTATGGTTGGGTATTGCACAGTCATCAGAAGGAATGTCAATCCTCCAAACCATAATACAACCTTCACAGTTTTAACCATCCTCACTGTATTATTTTGGCACAAGCGCCTATAATTATCCTCTTACCTTTAAAGTGTCGGCCACCTCTTTGGCCTTTCCTGATAGTAAAATTTCCCTACAGTCCATGTCATTTTAACCACCTCCAAATAAATTTTCTACCTCATTTCAATCACAGCTTATGTGAAGATGTTTTCCTTAAAATCGATGAGTAAAAAAAAATCACCATTTTTTCCATAAGTTATTGCCTCAGTCTTTAGAGGTTAATCACTGTCACGACTGACTCTCAATTATACTTAGAACATCTTTTATCTTAAGTCCTAATTGCCTGGAACAATTTCGACCGTTTACTGGTTCGATCCATACTTTCTCGTGGTTTAACACGTGCCCCACTTGGCTTCATTATAATTACGTCATATTTCTTTTATCAACATTTTTATTCTTGAGAATTTTGAATATTACCTTTCTCCTTGTAAAACCTCTAAGGTTATCCTTCAATCGTTCCTCCTGTATTCCCTGGATACAGGACATATCAAAATACCATTCACTATTACTAGAACCATTGTCTATAACGTCTGAAAAATTTCTCCACTAATTCTTAAAGGTTATTGTTACCTTAACCCTTTCCAAATCATACTGTCAAAACTCATATTGTCCTATTAAGGGTGAAATGCCAACCTTTATGCATTCCCCTAGGATTCATTTTAAGTTACCGATGTTCTATCCTTAATTCCAACCTTTAAAAGGTACCTGCATCCTTCATGGATAAATCAAGTCATATATCCCTGATAAGGGTGTCTTATTCAATCATTCCACCTCGATAGTTATATGCCTAATTTCACAATAACATCTGTATACAACATGAGGTTAATCAATATGGCCTCCAAAAGATAACAACGGTTATCAGCTTTTCTTGCCTAATTTGGTAACGATAACAAGGATGTTCTGGAAGATATTGGTCGTGTTCAACGTGAACTTCTTTTAATAATTCCTTATTTACTTTTGTTGTTTATCTCAACAGTCATCTCAATATTGAGATATCTTTCATACCTGGCGTCTCCCTTTCTGGGTATCAAGCCACCGGTCTTACACTTCACATTCTTGAAGGTCACTTCCTTCATTCAATTTTCCTAATTTCTTACTTCCTTGTCTCCTCAGTCTATCCGCGTCTCATTATTTATCCTTCGAACTATCTCAAGGTTTCCTCGAATCCGCCCAACTTACAGGGGATAAAATATATGTATCTCTTATGCCTTCAACCATCAATTTTAACTCATGGTGAATCACCCATCCTGACGAATGCATACTTTTCTATTTCTATTGCTACGAGTCTTTAGGGTTTCCTCATACCCAACTCCTTTATCATACCTCAAACTCTATTGCCTTTATATTCCTTTCCACTTCAGTTTCTTTTTATTTTCCTTTCTCTTATCATTATTTCATGAACCAACACCACATAAGCATTGATTTCAAACATCCCGTCATTCTGGATTCGTGTCCTCAGAACGAATCTTGATAACTTTTACAACTTAGATTCATAATTCATCATACTCGTCCGCCTTTGTTCTGGCTCCAAAGCTTTTACACTATCTCCATAACCTTGGGAATTACTTTCCCGAAAACAATTGACTAAACTTTAATCAGTTTATTATAATCTCTGGCTCCATGCCTTTCTTGGTCTTTCACCAGTGGGTGGCCTCTCTCTTAGAAGGGTAAGTGACAAAAACAGTCTTTTGTGATTCGTCCATCATTTAGAATCTCCAATGATTCATCTATTTCCTTAGCCAGGCTCTTGCCTCGACTGGGTCAGCTTGTTCCTTGGAACTCTGAGAGCTTAGCGACTTAAAGGTCATGAAAGAATTTCCCACCGCACTGTCTCCTCAGGGTGGTGGTTGGGGATAATAGTCTAAGTTCTCTTTAGACAGGTCCATGAATTACCGTATAGGGGTACCATCTCGGGTCTCCTTTCCTTACTTGACTTTTGTTTCCTCAGTCTAAATATTTCTTCCTACTCCCCATAATTGGGGTCATCTTACATAATTTAAATCCTCATTTTCCACTTCATCATGTTATGGGTTCCTTTTGTCTTGGTGGCAACCTCCCTGACTATCACGTTCAGGGTTTGCTCTAACTCTTATTCCTCAAACTAGCTTTCATCTAAGATTTCATCTTTAAGCTCTAAAACATTTGGAACCCAAATTCTATAGGAATACCTCATTATTCCCTTATCATCTCTCTCGGTATTAAATCTCATATCTATTTGTTGGCTCTCTGCCTTCATTCATCACTTTTACTGGCACAATATGTTCTTTCCAATAATTCGGGCTGTATTGCTATCTCAAACAGCTTTCGGATACCGGCTCCGGTTACCTTCACTACTATTTCCAAAATCTCTTATAAACTCTCCCAAAGACATTATCATCTTGAGTCTCTCCTTTTTACTAAGGGCATCAGCCACCATATTGGCTTTCCCCGAATGATAAAGAATCTCCCAATCATTATTCTTGATTAGCTCTAACTGCCTCCTCTGGCATATGTTGAGCTCTTTCTACGTGAAAATGTACTAGAGCACTTATGGCTTAGGTAATTCTCGCACTTCTCCCATACAAGTAGTGCCTCCAATCTTTAGGGTAAAACTATTGCCATGAGCCTAAGCTCATGGGCGGGGATATCGAATTTCATATTACCTTAATTGTCTTGACATGTACGCGATTACCTTACCGTGCTGCATAAGCACGCACCCTAAGCCCTTGTGCGAAGCGTCACTACACTTCACAAAATCTCCTTTTCCATCCGGCAACGCCAGCATAGGGGCCATCACCAACCTCTGCTTCAGTTCTTGAAAGCTGTTCTCGCATTTCTTTCCATTCAAACTTCTCAGTCTTACGAGTAAGCCGCGTTAAAGGGGCTACTATCTTCACAAACTTGAACGAACCTCCGGTAGTGACCGGCCAATCCTACCTCTGGTAGTCGACCTAACCATGGTCATCAATTCATCAGTGGTCCTTTATCCAATCTTGTCAGGATCCTCCATGGGATCCTCCTCAACAACTATCCCTTCTAGGACAACATCCTCAACCGCTACATCCTCAATATCAACATCATCCGGTCCTGCATTAGGACACTCTATCGATCATCATCCACAATCCGATCTCCAATTAGTAATAAAACATCATCGCGCTGTTGCTCCTCAACCTCAGGGTTCGGAGTCCCGCTACCATATACGATAACGAACTACGCTCCTATCACGATATTTATAAGGGTTCCCATAAGGGTTTTAACTGTCAGTACTACGTTAGGTAGCCCGACTATGAACTTGGCAAGAGTTTTATTATCTTAGTGAACTTATTATCTTAACGTCACATCATCTCTGAGGTTTATAACGCTTAGCTCTGATACCATTTCTGTAACACCCCCAAATCCGGGGTCGGGGATCCGGGTTGTCACGAGTTCCATTTCCCTTAATAACACCCAATCTTAATAATTACTCAACTACTCTGTACTATGACCCCACAATAAACACACACCCATACGTTATAGTCTCAGAGATGAACATCCAAAAATAACCACAAGTCATTTTATTCCACAATTATCTGCCAATACACCTTAAAAGGTTTTCTGAATAAATTTACATTTCTTTGCCATTATTACAATTCATAATTATACATAAATCTGGTACATTAGAAGTTGAAAGCCTAGCCTATTGGTAGTTCCTACCTCAGCTACGGCGGCATCAATGCTTCTAGAAAACTGCGGAACGTCTCCTAATCGCTTGCGAATCGGGAGCTTGGTCCTGTTCATCCTTTCTATCTGTTGTTGTGTGATGAAAGAAGAAAGCAAGGGTGAGCAGCAAGCCCACCAAAAATATGTATAATGATTAATAGTATAGCCTTCTCTTAGTACTCATGAAAGTCTTGGTCAAAGAAATGAACCAAGTTGATATCTTAATGCGATGAAGTCGCAAAATATTCAGTATATATATATATAATATACTTTTCAAAATCTTGGAAGTCCTCTTCCATGCATAATATACACAAAGTCCTAGTGTATAACTGTATAAAAAAAATATCGTTGCAAGGTGATCTCATATCTAACCTTGTCTCAACGTTTTTCTAAAATCTTTGTCATACATAAGACAATTATTAATTAGATATAAGTTTAAAAGATGAAGTTACCAAATACTTGACTACACTTATATCATTTATAAAGCTACTTGAACTACCACTGTTCAAAGTATAATGAGCTTTTACCAGTTCATCACATAGATGAGACTACAAGACAAGATTTGAATAGATTAAATCTTTAAAATACTATTAAAGGAAATGAAGTTATGACATACTTCATTAAGTCTGATATATATATATATATATATATATATATATATATATATATATATCCACATATACATCTTCCTTTATACATTTCCTGAAAACCTCTGTCATGTAAAGTTGAACAGAATTGCAATATCCAATAAGTTTGGAAAGGAAAAGAATTTTGGCATAAACCAGATATCTTGCTGATCAGGCAAAGATACCCATAAGTAACCTTTTCTACTAGTAGATGGACGAATTCCCCACTGGTCATCACCCTGGCCTCAATAGGACCTTATGCTGGACTGCCACTCAGCCACTTATGCATTTGATGGACTCCCACTGAGCCACTTACACTATTATGGACGCCCACTGAGCCCATGTTGCTTATGCCGACTCAATAGATGGACTTACTTCCCGAACGTTGGGTAAGTAATCAAGTCATTTACCAAAACTGCAACCGTGTTGCGAATATAAAATACACCACAGAGCCGGATCCCTCAGGTTTTAAGCGAGTATTTAAATCCCCTTAAAAGGAAGATCTTAAATATAAAAATGAGTTTTGGGATCCGCTCTAACTTTTAAAAATCATTTTGAAGACTCGAAAACACTTTATAGAGTGTTTGGAGTAAAGCTGATTTAATGAAGTAAATCAGTCCCCAGAATATTTAGAAAATGACTGAATATTATTAATAATATTCCCATAAAGAATAATCTTTATAAAAATAATTGAAGTAGAAGTATTAAAACTTATACTTGAAACGAGTATTAAAAACCAAAGATATACTTATATGAAAGTACTATCTTTATTTGAATAATCGAAAATAAGTTTGATTATTGACACCTTATTCTTTAATAAAATAAAGAATATACCTCAGCAAATAATCGGAGTCATAGATCCTCAAATGAATATTCAAAAATATTCATTAAATAATATAAACTGAGTCATAAGCCCTCGAATGAATATTCAAATAATATTCAATAAAATATAAAGAGTCATAAGCCCTCGAATGAATATTCAAATAATATCAGATAAATAAATAAAAGGAGTCATACGCCTTCGAATAATATTCGAAATAATATTCATAATAAAATAAAGCTAAAGTAATCGAATAAACCTTATTCGATTAATAGTTTTGAAAACTATGACCATATATATATTATATAAGTATATATATATATCCATATATACAAAATCTACTCGGGATCCTCGACTCCCGGTTTTAGAAAATATTTCCACCTTTGGGTCCCAATACTAAGGGTGTATGCAAATTACCGCTATTCTCTAGCATAGGTATTATCAACTGAACCAACAGATATATATGGCAAGAATACGAAACAGGCATGCATATATATACCATATCGGCATGCTTCAATATATCACAAATTTGCTAATTAACCAACATGCATCTATCACAAGATAATGCATATACATATACTCATCACCACAACATTATAACGGGTAGAAAACTTGCCTGAGTGACTGGGGGTTACGAATGGCTCGGGACGAGTCTGGTAACCTATAAACAACAAGTAAGTTGGAATTAAACCAAAGTCACTTGTAAATCTATACTTAACTAACTTAGACTCTAACGCTTGTTTTGCGCTTACTGTTTTTCTTAAGTCACTCGAGTACCCTCGGCTCCACCATTTTTAATAAATTAACCATTATGAATTTTAAGGCGATTCCTTCGCGAGTGTCTTACCAACTGCCTAACACTCTTACCATAATTGTTTCATACATTAATTAACCCTTTTTGGTCTTTAACCTATGTTTCAAAGTAAGGCGAGGGAAATGTTTCGTTCGCGAAACGCCGTTACTTGAAACGGTCGTTTCTCCTAAACCGTGCATCGGAATCGAACGAACTACATATCAAAAGAAGCTCGTAACACGAGCTATCTAGACATGGCAATGGTCATAATCTAGAAGGGGGTTCTTGGGTCCTAATGTTATGCACAAAAACAGTCTAAAGAAAATCGGACGTTACGACGGCTATGTTTACGTGATTTCCCAAATTTAAACCATTCAAAAACCATCACATTCAACCTCAAATCAATCATACAACCAACATCCATCCAAACCACATCATAACAGCCCCAATTCAAGTTTAACATTCATACTTATGCCTAAGCTTAACTTTAACCATACTTAAGTTCTTTTAATCAAAACAACAACATTTACCAATCCAACAACATCCCAAAACTCACTAATCTCTACATACACAACCATCAAGCCTCTCATGAACTAAAATACTCATATTATGCTCTTAGCATTGAATAACAAAGCTTGGTTAAGAGATTATACCTTCCTTTAAGCTTTTTAACACAACACAAGAGCTTTGAATGCCTAAAGAACCTTGATCCTTGCTTGTATAACCTTAATCTTTCATAAAAATTCAAGAAAACTAAAGTTATTTCTTGAAGGTTACTATTCACCATCTTCTTCCTTGATTTATAGAAAAAGATTGGCTTGGAATTAGAAGCTTAAACTTATAGGAAGTATGTAACTATCCATGGGGAAGCTTAGATAATTACCTTGCTAAATAGTAAGTGGTGGAGCTTGGATCTTCAAATTTTAAGAAATGGGCCGAGAGCTAGCTTGGGAAGAAAGAGATTTTTGTGTTTTGTTTGATGAAAATGAAATGATTTGCTTGGTTGGTTGATTTTTGTGTTGTTTTTTGGTTAATGACTTAATTAACCTTGATTTGTGTGGTTATAATTCAACCACACTTCCTTCCCTTCTATGTCATGCTTGTGTCACCTTGCACATGTCATAATGCTCCCACTTGGCCACACCTTGTGGTTTGATGATGTCACAATCCCTGGCTTCTTGTACAAGCTTGTCTCTTGGTCACTTATTTGTTTTACGGTTCGCTTATCTTCGTTCTCGTTTATCGTTGAGGGATCATACCCGGGATCTTAT